>NW_025781321.1:0-26898 GCF_021130785.1 Homalodisca vitripennis | reverse complement strand
ATCAGAATAAAGCATGTTCAAGGACGTGATGATTTATGTTTTAAACAAACAATCACAATTCTAACAGTTTGCATGTGACAATTCTTCTCGAGTTTAAACAGTCGAGATAATGATAACACGGTTTTCCGGTTTATTTGCAGGGTTTACTACATTCACATCTGTTTTCGAATATAAAACCTACTTTCACTTTGCTTTCTTTTAAGATCAACTACAAATAAATCTAGTTATTGTAATCGAAAAACCATACGAGTATTTTTGGCAACAGTAAGTATAACTTGGCTAGTTTTTCAATCACAAGTGTGTTTGGTCACAATATATTGTAAACTGTATAACCATACATAGTAAAATAAAAAAGGATAATAGTGAAACATCTTTTTGAAGACCCATAATAATGTAATAATTCTTATGATTTACAATAATACTTTGACAACAAAAAGTAGCATATAATTAATTATGGAAATAAATAACACATAACAAAAAATAATGTTAAATTACGTATGCATGGGATATAAAAGAGATTTAATATTTTTTTTATTATTTTTACCTGTATTTGGTAAATTATAAAACTGCTTGCTACATCGAAATTACTCTGTCAAACTTCACTATTGCTTTCCTCAGGTAAAAACAAAAAAGTAGTGTTTTTGTACATTTCTCTACAATGAAGTAGTGTAAATATTACACAACCCAGCACATGGACCCTGAGGGACTTGCTCTTGTAATTGATGTGGAGTCTTGTTTTATCTGGAAAATGTTGCTATAAAACATTATATTTTTTGCTGTAAGAATTTAACACTGAAGATTTCCACTTTTTGAGTAGTTTCTTTAATGTTTGTGGTATCCAACATTTTTACGGTTTTTATGTTATTTATTCTGATAAACAAAGGATTTATTCGTATTTTACAACAAGAAAGCTGAGAAATTGTATTAGACTTAGTCCTAAATGAACATTTGCCTTTCTTTCCGAAGTGACAGAATAGTTCACTGGATGCCGTAAGGCTGGAGGTAAAGGAGTGTCTATTGTCCGAGATCCATGAAGCGGATTGTGGGCAATAATCTCACCCATGCCCATCTTTGAAGAATGGGTGGCCTGCTCTGTTACCAGTGTCTCCCAGTCAAAGTGGGCAGGGTGTGGCACGCCCTTATGTATAGAGTAGCAACTGTACTTTAAACACTTTAGACAACCCCTAAAAACCTCCAAGTTATACCCTCATTAGTACAATAAACCTATCGATCTATCCGTGCACCCCAAATATCTTACTTTTGTTACTAGTGGAAATTTTTAGGACTTTTGTTTTCATTCCATAACGCACAATTTGTTTTTTTGTGTATTCCCGTTTCAGACCATATAAACATTTACAAGTATTCCCAATGCCTATATGTAACTTTTAAAAAAAACGGTCACCATCCTGAAAACTTTAAGAGTTATAAAATAAATTAGTAAGATTTAATATTTATTTACAATTTTCTAATAATGTAAATTTGTATGTATGTTATACAAACATAAAAATGTCGAAACAAACCCTGCCATCCTTTTTAAAAATATGGTTAGTATGTGGTCCAAACAAGACGAACACGTTGTTCTAAGCCTGTGAATAAACATGTAAGCTTTAAGTTATGAAGTTTTACTTACAAAGCACAAATACAATGAATAAGAAAATTGATTATTAAAAAATAACTTAAGATCGAAATTACGTTTTTATGTTCAACGATATAAAACCATAATGGGCATTCATGTTTTTCAGTGTAAACCAGATTTCCTGATATTATGACTTTAATTCAAAGGAAAAATTTTATTTATAAAAAATCTAGTGGATTTTGCAGCCATTGTGTCTCTATTAGAATATTTGTAAACATTAAACGAGTTAATACAATTATTTTTCATAATTCTTTTCGTTATATTATAAAACATATATTGAATGCATTTAAAACATGTTCAACATTCTAATTCATCACGGTCCAATCCAGTAACCGTTACAAAGTTGATTAAATTACGAAACTAAAAATCAGTTTCTGGACTAACATAAGAATGTTGAGTATGGATTAGTATGAAATCAAGGTGAACATTTTTCCTAAAACCCGAAATTATTTAAGTCATTAATTCATTTCTAAAGTGATGGAATAGTAAACTAAGGAAGGAAGTTTCGTTGGAGACAGCGATAATCAGGAACGGATAAGAGGAAGGAACAGAAATATATTAAGACGTGTCCTGCCGGAGAGATGGGAATCAACAAAAGGGTGGTTTTTTATTCCTTTCTAACTCAGATCTTATACTGTGAGAATGGAATAAGTACCCCCCCTACTCTATTCTAAAAATTCGAATTTTTAATGATAGGAGCCACTATAAGAAAAATGTTATACACAATTGAATTTCTGGTATTAAATTAAAAATGTGTTTTGTGTTTAATTGTTTTATTACAATTTGGTTTATGCTTATGGTAAAATTGTGCAATATAAGCTACTCCAAGTTTATGGGGGAACAAATAGTGTAATTATTATGTTCTCAACTTAATATCCAGCACTATGTGTAGTAGTAAAAATTCATTTATTTTTGACAATGTATTATTATTAACATTGTATAGTTGTAACTATATCATGAATATGTGTAATGTTGAAATTTAAGCTCTAGTTGTCTGAGCGTTACTGAAGGCGCTAAATCCCGATTAGAAAAAAAATCCCCTGCAAGATATCTGACGAACAAACTGAGTTTATATACATGATAATTTTGAATTGCGCTTTCATTTTCTAAATGAGATACATATTTCGATTATGGGTGAATGTCCTTTATCCATGGGATTTGGGTAAGTATTAAAAAACATCTTAACAATGGACCTTATTGATCTACTTATGATTATAATGAAACCATCATAAAATTATATAGAATGTTTAATCAAACTTAAGTTACAAATAAAATAACAATTGTAGTATATTCAATTGTTGAGGCAATTAGTGAGTAAACTAATTATTTAAACACTGGTAATTAATATACCAATTTAATTTGACCAAAAACATTGATTGTAATCGTGAGGCAAATTATCTCGAGAACCATTTTCATCATAGACTTTCAATTTTACTTTTAAACATTTCGTTCTTCTGCAAAGGCAAGAAATGAATTTATATGATAGTCCATCCTTGGGATTTGGCTCATCCGATGAAAACTGTACCATCTGTACCTAACCCCCTTTAAACCATTCAAACCCCATAACTGTAAAACTGTACGTAATGTAAATTTGGTGGTACAAGTCTCTCTATGCAAATCGGGTTGTTTAATATTATGGAGAAAGCAATCTAAAATTCATTTAAGTAAATACAAGCCTGCTTAAAATCTGCAGGATATAAAAATACTCCCGGTGTAGTTTTTATAAAGGATATTTATAATATATTTTTAGAAGATCGAAGAGAAGTTTAACATCGACTAGTGACAGAAACAAACTGTACAGTTCTGACACTTGTACAGATTGTCTCCTCTGGGACTGGCAAGATCTTAAGGATATGATCAGAGAGATTGCATACCCCTCCCCCTTCTGTAACAGTAGTAATATTGAAACATTCTTCAATATCAACCTGTCACTAGCACCATGATTGTCACGATATAGTCACTTCTACATTAGTTTACGTTCTTTACTTCTCAGATTGAACTTCTTGTCATGAATACATATAATGAAAAATCATCAATATATGTAATCAAATAGGATAATAAGAGAAATTATTTTTAAGTACTGTACTGAATAACTGCATAACTTATCTTCATGTATGCACTGTATTTTCAACTGTACCAAAAATATTTTAAACTCATTACTGTTTTTATTTCTTTAAGTAGGAAAGTTTATTTTAAATTGTACACTTACTTCTTACTTTCTATTGATCCAAACGAATTTTGAAGTGATGAGTAGACTTTTGAAGATGTTACAGTGGCATTAAGATAACTATAAAGAAAAAGCAGCTTAAATTAAGGATATTTTTTATATAACTTATTTAAACTACGACTGAAGTGAATGACTCGCCAGTTCCAAAATATTAAGAACGAATATAATATTCCGGGAGAGAAGGAATCTTTTTACACCTCATTTACCCGGGGTTAAAAGTGGAGAGATTCACCGCCGGTGAAATGGTTTTTCTAGGCTCCAAACTGGGAGGGGAACTTTTTCATTACATATTTTTTATTTTTAGGTATTTATTACATTATGTTTGTCCTTGTATAATACTAGGCGGGTTGCAACCTTATCGCATTGCACAGTACTCCTCATGACCAACGCATGATACAGAAGTGGACCCATGATTACTCTGATTCGCAAACACACAATCGCCTTAGTACCATTGGTGTCCAACTATTCAAACTGGTATAAAAAAATCTAATTAAAGTAAAACTATGTAAAAATAAACATAGAAAACCATATTAAAAATGCGGTAGTTAAAATTATTTAACCTATTCGTACTATTATTTGTAAATGTATCCAAGGTCGATTTAAAAAAGAAAAATTTCTTTAGTTTGTGAAATCCAAGTTGTATCAGAGGTTTTATTTATGACCAACTCTCGTTGCTAGAAACTTTAGGTTTTGGTGATTGTGCATCTGCGTGCACCTGATGAAATACAGTATACGGCATGATCTAATGATAATGATAAATGATTAAGCGGTTTAATTCTTAAACAGTCTTTAACTTTTACGCAAATAAGGATGTCTTAAAAGAGATTTCTTATTTATATTCCATAGAATTGTCAGTTAAAAATAATATACCCTATGTTCCCTATTTTAAAAATCAAATAAAATCCAGGGTGGTGAATTTAAAGATGTCACCATAATAATTAAAAGTTTACGCTCGCACTCATACTTACATTGCACACACCCCATACCAAACGCAATTATGATTACGCACACTGTCTTCGACCTTTGTATGTATGTCTATAGACTCGGCTATGTCATGTGAGCTATTTCTAAAGTTAACTAATAACTCGCGGTAACTATAATATATAGGATAATTGGAATTATTACTGATACAATAAGTGATCTTGTGATAACCGCTGTCCCAGTATTCTATGCCATTTAGCTTTATATTACAGTAAGTATAGTCAAAGTTCCTTGTCTCACAAAAGTCTGTCAAACAAAATTGAAGAATGAGCCGACATGAGCTAAGCTTTCAAATCATCACTTTTTTGTAAAATATTAAAAAATAAACAAAAACGTACACCCCACTACAATATCATAAAACACATAGTCACAGTCTTCAACTAAGTCAGAGAGATGAACATCTCTCAAAAATGTAATGTTTGTTATATTAATAATGTTTTATTTATTATGATAAGACGTATATTTCCGGTTTTCTTTACGGTAAGTTTGCGGTAAGAAAAAAACTGTTATAATACCTTCGGCCGAAGATGATTTTTCTTTCTGCGGCCCTAGCTTGTAATATTTAAAATAACAACAACAATAATTCACACACGCCGTATCTTTACTGATACAATCTTGGAAGAAACAAATAATTTTCAATTTCAAAACCAAATTAAGGATAATTATTTATCATATGAAATGTTTACCTTATAGCAAAGACATCCTTTGTGTATGAATCCAAAGTACTCCTTCATATAAATGTTTTAATATTATCTTGATTTTACGTTTTAGCAAAAACTTAAAACAGAATGGTACTTACTATTAAAAAGTAAAAGCTTTGAAATGGGAATTATGTTTTTTTTTCTATCAGTACAAAATGTTGTTGGATATAAGCTTTCCCAAAATAAAAAATATACTCATCTTAATAACTCATTGCAATGAAAGTACTGAACTCAAAGTCTGTTATTGTTTGTTGTTTTATTAGGTGGGACATTCATAACAAAGTTAAGTCACGCCGTAGCATTTATATCTATGCTTGGTTTGATTTTCATTGCTTATAATACACAAAGGAATGCAATATCAGGATGCCGGCATCATTTTTCAGACCGGTCAGAGACAGACAGTTCACTATTAGAAGAATATGAGATGGGTAACTTCCTTTATATTTCGTGAAATACTGTAAATGTAGAAATTTATATCATTTAGCGATAAATATTCTGAGGCGTTGGGTTGATGATAGCTTGGAAGTGCATATTTACATAAATTAAATATATCTTTGCCCATCTATATCTTTTCAAATATTTATTAGTTTTCCCAAAAAACTAACATAGTTTTATTATGTAAGACATAAATTAATTGATTTAATTTCTTCTTGGACTATTTACCTTTGCTATTTGGGACTATTGCGAATGCTAAATCAATGTACCTATTTCTCTCCGACTATTATGCTATATAGTTTTATAGACACACTAGCTGTTACCCGCGGCTTCACACGCAATTTTTAAAACCGAAATCCCTTATTTATATTACCTTATAAAAGCACTTATGATGTAATATGATGGAGTCCCTATGGAAATTTTAAAACGTAAGTAGGCATGCTGATGGTAGATATTATTTACGTTTTTGGTCAATAGTATCAGTTGTTTAAAATTAAGTCGTATATCATGTCAATTTCTCAACAGAATAACATAACTTTTCAAAATATATATAGAAGATATAATTTCTGAATAATTTTCATAAATTCTGAAAAGCTAAAAAAAGTATATATAAATTAAAACATGTTACTATATAACGAGGGTAAAAAAACAACATAATAAATACAGAAAATAATTTATCTACAAAATATATAAGCTACATATTTACATATTAAAGGTTGTTCCATTCAACTATCTATAGAGTAAATTTAGCTTGCTGACATAGATGTCCAGTCCAGTATCCAACTCAGCCTCAGTGAGGACCCTTGTTCTTCTCTCCTCATCAGTCTCTATCTCCATCTCTTCCACTTCTTCGGAGATCTGTAACAGGAATTAGCAAGCATTAGAAGTGAACACTTTTGTTATCGTTGTGAGATAATTAGGAATATCGACGCAAAGAAGAACTTTCACATGCTAGAGGGCACTTTTCTGCTTTATGGGTGGGATAATTTGAAAAACGATTTATAGTTCTTTAGAACTAACTAAACTGATAAACATTAACTACTAAAACGTTCTCACAGTGAAAAGTTACCCATCTCATGATTGGACTTTTGCATGGTGATCTTCACTGATTGAACATTAATTATGAGCTATTTTTATTACAGTGTATTAGTATTGTTACTTTTATCAACCCATTTTGTACTTGAGTTAGATTTAAATTTATGGATAAATGAATGAATTTTTGAATTAGGTATTGCTCAATAATTTGCATTACTAGGACAGTAAACTCTGATTATGTTAACATTTTGTTTTACACCTGCCAACAAACAACTATTGACCTTTAGTGTAACCAATACGTTATTAAACTTATCATTAGTTTTTGTAATAATAGACTAGATATTGTAATCTTTCTTTGTAATTGTAACAAACACTATAATAGCTCTAGTAAAATCTTTGCCTATCCTGTATCTACCTTTATTTTCTTATTCACTATGCATTGTAAAATGAAATAACACTTATCTCTACAGGTTAGGAAAATAATAGTATACATGGTTGCCTTTATATGAGAAAAGTATGTCTTGAAATATTGTTACAATTTTCCATTAAACCCATTACTAAAAACAATAATAATGGCTATCTTCCTGCGACTCACGCAGTTCCTGACAGGTCACGGCTATTTCAAGTCGCAACCTGAACCGGATGGGACAAGACCGGTTCACCCGGATTGCATCTACTGCCCGGCGCTCCCGACGACGCGGAACACACCTTCTTTCCGCAGTCCGCGTTGGGAAAAGGCCCCGCCTGGAGGCCACAAGAAAACTCGGTGTTTTTTTCGGTGGACACGGTCTGTGAAAAGATTATGGATGGATGACGGGAACTGGGATTGTTTGTAACAGTTCGTCCGGGGCATCCTCCTTGTAAAAGAAACCCGATCTGGGACCACGAATTGGCCCAGATCCCTTGACCGAGCAGCTGGATAAGGAGAGCGAGCCCCACGGGCTTAAAACAAATTTAGGCCTAGCCTGAAGTAATGTGATAAACAATCCCAGGTTAGAATCCTAAAGGGTAGAGGAGGTTTTAGTGGGTGAACCCGTTTTTAGGGGATTCCCACACTAGAAGCTGGCCATCTACGGGCGTAATTGCATTTTTTTCCTGCCTCTCCCTAAAAAAATATTAAAAAACATGAAGCCACATTAAAACTTTTACTATAACAAAAAAGCACAATTTACTCACTTCCATCGCCTCTTCTTCGACTGAAAACTACTAGCATTTGCATTTGTCCTGCTGTTGAAACGGCGTCACGAGAGGTTTGAGGGCAGAGGCCTGAAAATATCTAAAAATGTTCAAATGATTGATGAAATGTCTTGGGCGCATCCAGGGGTGAAAAATATTTTACTCTGTTAATGTTGTGAACATTAAAGTGTTTTTTTGTTTCAGGCTATTACATGGAAAACTTTTACATAACCAATCAACCGTTTGTCTTTTAAAATTTTCTGAAAAGGGGTTTATAACTTGCACTTCAATATCACAAATCACAGATCGTCTTATTATAAAAGTTCTTTATAAGTAGTAATCACTGATTACTGTAGTCCCTATAATTAAAAACATTTAAGAGCCCTGTATGTTATGTCCGCTAGAAAAACATTTTGTCATTGGACCAGACAACTTTTAATAGAAAATCCATCAATACCTATGTTTAATTAAATTAAACATTATTATAAGACATCACTTATAAGATTTCCTTCATTCACCGCAAAAAACCGTAACCATGATACTCACCAGCTAAATGAAACACTGTTGTAATTGGCTGTCACACAGTGGGGGATCAAGTTCTGAAAGGACTCCCTGAAAATAAATATAGAACATCAAAACTACTATCGCCAAAAAATATACGAAAGTAATATATCTGAGCTTTTGTGAATGTAATACCTCCAAAAAATCATTATCGAAATGAGGATATAAGACAGTGCAATTGTACTATTCATTAGTGCAGTATCATTAGTTAAAATTTATTACAATGGAAAAATCTACTTTGCATGAGTAAAATTAATCTGAATCTATGTAATGTTAATATACTAAATATACTGCAATACTCTTGCAAGCAACACACAAAATTGTATGATTAGTATCATTCAGATTCACTTCTGTTTAGCATTGTTAAAAGAAAATTCTGCAAATCATATCATGATCCAGTATTGGTTGATAAATATAGTCGTTGATCTTTATATGTTAAAGTTACTGTTGAAACGAGTGTTATAAATAAATTATTTATTTAAAAAAAATTTTAGGAGCCCTTATTGCGGGTCAATAAACGTTGGCCCAGACATCATATTATTTTAGTGTTTATTTCTTTTTGAAGTTTTATATTTCAAGTGCAAGAATCCCTTAATTATTGTTCTTTTAATATTACTATCCTTCCTAACTTGTATTGAGTAATATGGTTTATCACAAAAGAATATATTATACTGGTAAATATACGTACGTATTTTAGAAGCGGCTTAACCTGTTTTCAAACATGGGCGCAAGGAGCTGTTACTCATTCCAAAAACTATTGATTGGCCAAAATTATTAAATATAAAGTTAAAAAATATAAATAAACTGATGGTTAATTTTTTGTGGTCCAGTTCATTTACATTAGTTTTGGACTTTTTGCTGAGAAAGCTTTTCCGCTACAGATTATTTAAATTTCTGAATAACTAAAGTAATTACAAGGGATTTATCACAATTTAATTACTACTATTTATACCCTAATTTAACATTTATTTAAAGAATAGTGTATTCCATTAAAATATTTAGTCACAAATGATCAAAATGCACAACGGTTAGGCTTTATATCATATTTTAAAGAGTAATACTCTCCACTAAGTCTACACCTCTGCGTGTGGGGAGCAGCTCATATAGCAGACACTGCCACACAGTCGTAGTTATATGAAGTTTAGGATTAATTGTATATAAAAAAAACATTATTATACCATAATTGAAGAACATTAATATTAACATTGGTGTCTAATAATTTAGTTTTATAACTAAACACAAGTATCTCAGTAACAAGTGTTCAAACTATTTCTCAGCTGCTTATTATAGACTATTTAAAAACTGATATCTAAACAGAATTGTTTATATACTTTTTGTTAATGTTACGAGTTTAATTGAAATCAATAAAAATAAATTCTATTTATGTAACTTACATACACACATAGTACACATTATGTACACGACATTAGTCCTACACGGGCTATAGAGGCTTCTTTCTGTGTGGTGACGATTATAGCGCACAGTGGTACTCGTATTATAACAATTATATTGATCAGAGTAAAAAAATTATATCATATATACAAATGTAATAAAATTAATAATAAACTAGTGTACTTTGTTGGCTATAGACCTTATAAATTATGCAACAAATACTTTGTAGTATAATTATATCTATTTTACACCCATATCAAATAAAGGAAATAAGGTATGTTTATGTTCATGTATAAGATGTTGATTTGAAAATTTTATTATTAATGTCATCAAAATCTAGATTTGTGTTATTTTATAGGTAAAAGGAACCAATGGTTATGGAAAGCGATAGAGCCCAAGAAGAGTAGTTTGCTACATGTAGCATCGTAAGTAAAGCCCAGTAAATACTCGTAGATGTGATCAGATTTAGATAGGTGATTAAGATAAGTCTACTTAAAGATGAGAGCAGAGACATCAGCGTGTTTAGCACCGACCTCCAGGAGCCAGACAGAGACACTATATTTTGTATGCATACATTGGGACCTGCATGTCCCTTATGCGCTACACACTTAGCAATGATATGTCAATAATTGTGCAAATGTCAAACTTCTGGATAATAACTTGAAGATATACTAAGATTTATTATATTTTTTAGAGCGAAACGACAGATTACTAATCTGCAACAACGGCTACGGGAGGCCATCAATACTCGCACTCCTCCCCTGACCACACTCCTCCACTTGGCTGTCCGAGACCGGGCGCAGGCGAGACCCTTGCTCCTGTGTCCTGCACTGTATCATTTACTAGCAGGAGAAACCAAGCAGGCGCATATATTTATACATTTCAATACTGTTAATATTAAAATTAAAAGTTTTTCATACAATATTTTTTATATGTGTCAATAAAAATACGATAAAATATATATGTAAAATTAAGTAAAATTATCAAAACGTCACAAATGATTTATCTGACAGAACCAATTGTTTAGCAACATTCAGCAAACCAGGTGACCGAAAACTAAATAACAAAAACAAATTGTTCAAACGTTAATTAATTCCTTCACCGATTCATTGAGTTAAAATTTGCATATAACATTCAGAATGTTTTTATTCTAGGGGAATTTAAAATCCAGCAACTTTTTGGAATTTTAAAATATTCATGGTATCACATATGGATCTGTAACCCTATTATTAATGTGCTATAATACAAGCATTGTGTACATATTACGTATACTATAAATCATGAAACATATATTTATTATATTTGCCTTAAAATGCTCAGTTTAAACCTGAAAATATTATTAAAAAAGAAAAGAACTAAATTTTTTTTACAATTTAGCTTCAAATTTTAAAGTAGTTCTTCACAAAAGATTATTACTAAAATTTACTTATTAGTCGTAAAAATAACATGCACTTTGATAATATCCGGTAAAAAATATTGCACTGTATTAATCTTGTAAACAAGATATTAATGATTTATGGACACGCGCGGCGCGCGTATTTACTATGCGTACACACCTACATCAAACATATTATAAAAAATACTGTACTTACAGTACAGTTTAACAGTTATATACACACAACACACAAAAAATAATAATGGAAAAATTTTGTTATCAAATAAAGGCTCTGAGTATAGCTATACAATAAAGATAGGCCTACTTCCTTAATAACATCTGAAATAAAAAATATATTTTTAAATCGTAGCCTAAACCGGAAATGTAATGACATACAATAATAAAAAATAATCTGTGAGAAAATGAAAAAATTTTCTATTTTATATTTTCTACGTATTACCTTCTAATTTTGAACAATGTTGCTAAAATCAACGAAACTAATCGAGAATTTTATAAAAATAACGACAATTATTCTACAAAGTATTTCCCGCAAATACTACAATCCTATAATTTCCAAATAAAATCACATTATTCTTATCAAAATAAAAATTAGCGTTAAAAAAAAATTAAAACAAAATAGCTACTTTGTTTTTATACTACGTTAACTTAAATGTAGTTTTAGTACAATTTATCGTTTTTAAGTAATTATTACAAATTTTTAATCATGAAATTAGGTATGGTAAACAAATAAAATAGAACAATATTTGGTGCATTCAGTGATAATGTTAAAACAACAGTCATTGCTAAAAATTATGTGTCAGCAGACAAACCCACAAACTAGTCTGGCTGAGTTCCCTACGTTGTTTATTTAGTGTAGCAGGATAGGTATAGAGTTATATTAAAATCTTATATATATATATATATATATACATAAAATATATACATATAATATTATTATTATATATATATTATATATAAATAATACATATATATATATATAATAAATAAAAGTCGTTTGACAGGTATTTGGTCTTCCTCCGATCGATAGTATGTTTAGTTTGCTTATTTAAACGCATATGTGACAAGATACGGCCAAATACAAAATAATTTGAATCGGAAAAAGTGAGCGCTCTGTGGTGTAAATGGTAGCACATTCACCCCTGCAAGTGAGATATCCGGGTTTCGACTCCCGGCGGAGCAAGTACTTTTTTAGAGAATTCAATGTTTTATTGAAATTATATATATATAATATATATATATATATATGTAAGTATGTATTTATGTAATATTACAGGGTGAGACAGGAAATATGGTAAAATAAAATAAGAAAAAAATGTAATATAAATAAAGGTAGGTCCGGAAACGCTCCATTACTGAGCCAATTGCTGCCGAAAAATTTTGCTTTGTTTTTTTCAGGTCACCTGGTGAAATTAGGTGATATCTTAAATTGTTTTGTTCTTACTTTTTTAAAACTCAAATAAGATGGATTTATAAGGAAAAAGCACCTTAAAAATCAAATAAAACTACTCTAGAGGTTGTAATGTGAACAGTTTTTGAGAAAAAGTATGAAATTTGTGCCAAAAATCAAATAACAAAAATATACCGTCTTAAATGTTTTGATGTCCAATAACATTGTTAAATGACACATAACCAAATTGTTTTTCCTAATACAGATATTAGAGAATTTAATTTCTGAAAAACAACCATAATAAAGCAAAAGTTAGCTAAATGTGTAAAAAAAGTTTTATGAAAAATGTGACTCCTCAACGTATTTCACCTACACAGCAATTTTTTGTTGTTTTATAATAAGGAATGAGTATCTGATTGGTAACAGCTGGTTCAAAATTTTTATTTTTAAATGCAATAAACATCTACAATCGGTTTTAAAAAGTCTCACCGAAAGATTAAAATGATGCTCTAAATGCACCTCCATTGTTCAAAATGCACGCGTTTCAAAGTCAGGCGTCTTCTCATCAAGTGTTTAAGGAACCCTTTCAAAAACTCCAGAGGTGTCTGCTTAATGGTTTTCTATTCCATTTAGAAATGTTTAAATCGGAGTTCTACAATTGTATCTATTGGGGAAGAGTAGGACTAATGGTTTTTAAAATGTCCACAAAGGTAAAAGTCTAGAGGATTTAAGTCCGGTGATCTTGCTGGCCATGAAACTGGTCCACCTCGGCTACCCATTGATTTGTGAAACTCTCATGTCCACTCGCTAGCCACTCTGCGAGAGTACTGCACAGAGGTGCCACGCTCGCATGCATAAACCAAACATGTTTTTGGCGAAAATGCAGAGGTACATCATCAGCAGGTTAGGTAGCTCGTCCTCTTAAAAGGTTCAAGTACACCACGCCATTTAAGTCCTGGGAGGCAAAGCACGAATGCGACTAAATGTGATCTGCTAAGATTCCAGCCAAACATTACACCTACTGAAAACTGATGTTTGTGGCGATTTAGGTTTTGATAGCAATGAGGATTTCTGTCTGCACAAATGTGGATTTGTTAGTTTATGTAAGTTAAATGATAGCTGTTCTTGTAAAGTGAGCCTCATTGGTAAACAACAATTGTATTTAAAAAAGTTTGGATCAGCACATTTTAACAGAAGAACAACAACAACAAATCGACAAAAACAACATGGGGCAGCGTAGTCTTGTGGCAAAAGAGTTTGGACATGCTGGAAGTGGTATGGGTTTAACTGGTACTACGTGTAGTATTCTCCCGAATACTAGATTGGCTGAAATTGAACTGTAGTGACAATTCTCCACTAAGCTTCTTTTTCTTTTTCCAGGGATAAATCAGAAATTTCGTTAAGAACCAAACTCTTTCTAATTCAAACAGTCCCCCTTACATGATCGGACGATGCCTGCATTAACTATGCTTCTCCGCGAAGACTTCAAGGAAACCTGTTTCAGATAGTCGTTGATGAATAGTGGCAAAAATCTTGCGCTTTTGGACACCTGCGGTTAGGAAAAGTTTCTCATTGATACAGACGTCTTGCTGAAGTACTATTGCAGCGTCCCAAACCATACATTAAAATACATGTCTGCTAATTCAGAGTTTTGAATACACATGAATATTACCGTCCATTTTTAATAAATGGAACACACAACAACAACAAAATCACTAATAATATGGATGGAAATTAAACTGGTTAAAATAATTATCACAAGCACATAGTATCTTTACAGTTTTGTTGTTTTGGTTCAACAATGAGGAGTGACATATGTCATCTAATAATAAATTCCCGTGAGCTGATTATTTATTATTTAAAAGAAATGTTTTAAAAAACAGTTGTTTGCTTTAAATGAATAATTATTTTTCCCAGCTTTACCAATCAGATACTCATCTCCTTATTATAAAAACAACAAAAAATTGCTTGTGTAGTGTAAATACGTGAGGAGTCCACTTCATAACTTTTTCACACATTTAGTTAACTTTGCTTATTATGGTTGTTTTTCAGAATTAAATTCTCTAAAATCTGCATTAGGAAAAACAATTTGTTTTATATTCCATTTAACAGTGTTATTGGACATCAACCATTTAAGAACGGTATTTTTGTTATTAGATTTTTTTTTGGCAAATTTCATACTTTTTTTCTCAAAAACTGTTAACACTACAACTCTAGAGCTGGTTTTTATTTGAATTTTTCAGAGTGGTTGATTTTCCTTATAAATACATCTTGTTTGAAGTTAAAAAGATAAGAAACAAAACCAACCTTTTCAAGAATCACTTAATTTCACTAGGTGAACTGAAAACAGCAAAATCAAATTCGGCAAGCCATTACTCAGTAATGTGGAGCGTTTCCGGACCTACCTTATATATAAACATTTTTTTCTTATTTTTAGCTCTGGAATCACGTCTTAAAATATTTTACCATATTTCTGACTCACCCTGTATATATATAATATATATATATTATAATATATAATATATATATATAATATTATATATATATATATATATAAATATATATATACATTAAATTGTATAAAATGGCAATAGCCTTATCAATTCATTTCAATAAACACTGATTCTCGCAAAAAGTACTTGCTCCGCCGGGGAGTCGAACCCGGATCTCTCTCTGGTTTTGTCTACCCGATCATATGTTATTTGCTTATTTAAAACTCATATGTGACAGATACGGCCAAATACAAAATAATTTAATCGGAAAAAGTAAGCGCGTTCCTGTGGTGTAAATGGTAGCACATTCACGCCCGGCAAGTGAGAGATCCGGGTTCGACTCCCGGCGGAGCAAGTACTTTTTGCGAATCAGTATATATATATATATATATATATATATATATATATATATATATATGTGTGTGTGTGTGTGTATATATAATATAATTAGGATATTTTAGGATATATATATATATCCAAAAATATCCTAATTAATATAAAAAACTTATATTTTTCATTTATCTTATATTATAAGAGCAAAAATTACAGTGAATATTTCTAGTTATTTTTGATTATTTATATGAGTTGCCAAATTAAACTGTGTTCCTTTTTTAGAACAAATAATAAACTATAACTAACAGTTTTCAACAACCATTTTTATTCATGAGCGACGTATCTACCTTGTTCATATTTATTTGTGCCAGTCTATAATAAATTGGAATCCACACGACACTAAATGAAAGTAATTGTCAATTATGAAAGTTGGCAAAAGCATGTAAACTGATAATAAGTGTCAAATTTAAACGTGGAATGTAAAACACAAAAATGAACTAAAACTGAAACGCAATAATAAACAGTATTTAGTACATAAGTTGTATAGAGACTGTACTTACTCGAGAGTAAGGGGGTTATAGACACTGAGTTACATCTTCTCCGCTTGTTTCCCGTGGGACCCTGCACTACCCTCTTACAAAGGGTTGTGGTTTTTCTTTACAGGCGGAGTCCATCTCGTCTTCGACCTCTCCTTTTCGGAAACTTTCAATTCCTTACGTATTTTAATAACACATTCCATGCTCATTTCGACGTCATCCATCGGAATCAATCAATTGTCTCGTAAAAAAAGTAATTATAAAATATCACAATCTATAAATGTAACACTCGACTCTAGATGTAACACTCACGAGTGCCAAACACCAAATGAAGGAAGTGGAATCGGGATGTAGTGGGGGTGGCCAAACGAAAAGAAGGCGCTCACAAAAACTGCGGTGACAGGTTTTCCCCCTCTACCTGGCATACCAAAGTGTTGGTGGACTCTCTGTACCTATAAATCTGTATCCTATGAATTTTTAAATAATTTATCACTTTATGAACTGAATAATAGGTTTCATTTAAATAAACGTGTATTAATACAACTAACTACTTTAGTCCGTTCTCGTATATATACAAATGTAAGAATTTAAAATGTTTTCAGTTTCACATAATAAAGGCCTTATGGTAGTTTTTATAGTATTTAAATGTAACAAACACGACTTTTCCTTGAATTGAGGCAGTGCCTTGCTAACCACCAGTAATGTTTTTATAGTACTTATTCATAGTTTGATTACGTAAATAAATAATTTGTTAATAGCCTCATTACTTTTATTAGCATTTCAAGCGTTTATTTTATTAGCACGAGTTTGGGGAAAACTTTAAGCTATCATAATTATATAATTTTTAAAATTTTCCACTAACTAAAACTAAAAAAAAATAAAATCTCAAAAATTTCCATATAGAATTGATAATGTATCGTAGGTGACCACCGACATACTTAAAGTCTGTAATCTCAAGAGCTACTGTATCTCTGTTAAATTAAGTGGAATCTGGTATGGTATAGTAGAAGTACGTTTGTTAAGTAAATCCCTCAATAGTCCCATTGAGAGATATTTAGTCAATTTCGTTGGTAAAAAAGTTTGAGAATATTAGGTATACTACCTCACCAGTTATCACTACTTGCAATATGGTACCAAACTGCAATACTTAAAAACTTAATTTTAATATCTCATTTCAAGATACGAGTATTTAACAGTATTACTTTAAAATATTATAATATTGGTATTTTAAAACTAAACAACTATCCACCACATACGGTGGTGGAACGCTAAAGGCTTACCCATAAATGCGAGAAGCCATTAAGTAATACTTTTAAATATCATTAAGATATGTGCAATGTATGTACGAAAACTAACTTATGACCATGAAAAACGTGAATGTTAGTTTGGCTACTTTTTCATTTTAGTTATAAGTAAACTTGAAAGTTATTTTATGTCAAGGGAATTTTTAATAATATAGTTATTTCTATATAATTCTAAAGAGACTTTTTGTTTAGGTATAAACAACTTTAATGGACTTTAATAAGAATTTGCCCCGTTTATAAATTAGAAATTTACGAGTACGCATTTGTAAACTTCGCAACCACATTTTCTTATTTTGTTATTTCATATTCGCTAAGTTGTACACCTTAATGGATGAAAAATATTAAAAACATAACATAATTTACAGATAAATTCAAAGAGGAGGCCTCCAAGAAAGTTTACTCCTTTTCCAACGTGGTGCGTCCTGTCTCCAAATGCACTTAAATAATTTTCTTAAAAGTGTCAACGTGACAGCTCCGGCTTACATACCTCATGATACTGGTCTTCTTTTTTGACAAAAGAGAATTGCCCAAAAACTGGGTTGACGGATTCCAGGAAGGGAGCAACAACCACAGAGACAACACGTCCTGGGGAGATGCCGAGGATGCACCCTTCGTCAGTTTTGTTATACAATTTCGCAGAATTAGGCTTGCGGTCAGATCGGGTGCGGCGGCGGCCAAGTTTATTTGAGCCCCCGGTAAGCCGAAGTTGACGTCTGCCCATCAAGTTAACGAGGGTTGATGTATAATGTCTGGATGGTGTGACTGTTACTTCTTTGTGACATGGTCGGCAAGCCAATCCTACTTATTTGACTATACGCACTTAGACACTGTTCTATTTTCTGTTGCTTTTTAAATAAAATCCAACCAATAAATTTTGTAATAACTGTGTTATGAAAGATAATAATTAGGTAAAAAATTTTTTAAATTATGATCCGAACATAGTTTCCGGGTTCGGGATGTATAAATCATGTAAGAGATAATGATATTCATATTGGTGTTTAGTAATAGAAAAGGTAAAAATTCGAAAGAAATTGAAGATTAAATGAAAAACTTATGTGAAGAATGGAATTTTCGAGATGAAGTGAGGTGTATTTGCCCTCCGCCCAAAACTTTGGAATTTGAGAACCTCGTGGTGTTTTAGCCACCTTTACATCTTTTTGGTTTACTATAATATGTCAATAAATGCATCTTCCAACAATTTAAAAGCCATTAAGTTTCATAATCAAATTTTTGCAATAATATTTTTAAAACCTAAACATAAACAATCACGTGGAATGCCTAACATAAGTTTATAACAAGGTATGTAAGATCATACGGCATGAAACAGCTTATATGCATACATTATTTTTATAAATAGTAACCGATGCACATTTATCCGCAGCGCAGCGCAGCGCAGCGCCCGGTTCGTAACGATTAAAGTAACTAATATTGCATGATAAAAATGTACACGTATTTAATTAATATGCAATAATTCTGATATTTTTTTCCAATGATTGATAAGATAGTCTACAACTTAATCGATTTAATAACCTAAAACGTATAATAAACATATATTTTACCCCTAAAAAATATTTAAATTAAAATATATAAATACAAATAAATGGAAATTCCAATTATTGTAGTGTAACAAGCAAAGATAATTTACAGGCCTAAACATTGTTCAGCCAGCCGCATGTGTAATTGAGAACTACTAGTACCTTGAAAATCGGTAAACGCGTAGCCTAGCCTATGTAGCTAAAGGAAACAGTCAGAAATTTAGACGTTTTCCACTTCCGAACGAAGAATAAAATTAAAAATAACGGTAGACGAAACGTTCCGATTGTTCCGTGTAGAATGTTAGTATAAGAACGATAGCGGGTGAACTAAATCCCGTAGCTCAAATCTGACGGCAAATTCAAAGAAGAGAATTATATTTTCTGCAAAAAAGGTTTAATTACTTTTTGCCGTACGTCCAGCGGTTAAGCCACAAAACGCCATCAAAGTCATACCGTTAGTAAAGTTGGAAAAATACTGAGGTTTCCAACAGGTAAAATATGCAACTTCTTAAGGAATAAGAATAAAAAAATTCCGAGATTTACTATAACGGTAGAAATAAAATAGGGAAAAAATATTTTTATAGGCTATATTAATTTTTCAGAGTGTTAAAAATGCAAAAAGAAGAACAAACATTGCACCTGAAGTATAGGGTATATTGACATGTACATGCTGTCAATCGTCATGGTTTGTGATACTTAGATGCATCGGTCCTTCCCGGGGTGGAGTGGTCGCGTTGGTGTATATATGGCGAGCATTACACGCAGCGAGCCACGCGAGAACCACCAACTTTAGAGCGTAATATATAATTAAATATGACAAATAATTGATTAATAGTTGTGCACTATTGCTTAGCAACGCTTTTTAAAAAGGAAAATGTAATTGTATCACTTTTAAATATATTTTATTTATAAGTTTATTCTTGTAAAAACGGTATTTCGAGCGACGGCAGAGCTCTCTGTCGGCAGATCGAGTAACTACAATAGCTGGAGGCCAGCCGCAGCGCAGCGCAGCGCCCGGTTCGTAACGATTAAAGTAACTAATATTGCATGATAAAAATGTACACGTATATAATTAAAATGCAATAATTCTGATATTTTTTACCAATGATTAATAAGATAGTCTACAACTTAATCGATTTATAACCTAAAACGTATAATAAACATATATTTTACCACTTAAAAATTTTTAAATTAAAATATATAAATATAAATAAATGGAAATTCCAATTATTGTAGTGTAACAAGCAAAGATAATTTATAGGCCTAAACATTGTTCAGCCGCATGTGTAATTGAGAACTGCTAGTACCTTGAAAATCGGTAAACGCGTAGCCTAGCCTATGTAGCTAAAGGAAAACAGTCAGAAATTTAGACGTTTTCCACTTCCGAACGAAGAATAAAATTAAAAATAACGGTAGACGAAACGTTCCGATTGTTCCGTGTAGAATGTTAGTATAAGAACGATAGCGGGTGAACTAAATCCCGTAGCTCAAATCTGACGGCAAATTCAAATAAGAGAATTATATTTTCTACAAAAAAGGTTTAATTACTTTTTGGCCGTACGTCCAGCGGTTAAGCCACAAAACGCCATCAAAGTCATACCGTTAGTAAAGTTGGAAAAATACTGAGGTTTCCAACAGGTAAAATATGCAACTTCTTAAGGAATAAGAATAAAAAAAATTCCGAGATTTACTATAACGGTAGAAATAAAATAGGGAAAAAATATTTTTATAGGCTATATTAATTTTTCAGAGTGTTAAAAAATGCAAAAAGAAGAACAAACATTGCACCTGAAGTATAGGGTATATTGACATGTACATGCTGTCAATCGTCATGGTTTGTGATACTTAGATGCATCGGTCCTTCCCGGGGTGGAGTGGTCGCGTTGGTGTATATATGGCGAGCATTACACGCAGCGAGCCACGCGAGAACCACCAACTTTAGAGCGTAATATATAATTAAATATGACAAATAATTGATTAATAAGTTTATGCACTATTGCTTAGCAACGCTTTTTAAAAAGGAAAATGTAATTGTATCACTTTTAAATTTATCTTATTTATAAGTTTATTCTTGTAAAAACGGGATTTCGAGCGACGGCAGAGCGCTCTGTCCGGGCAGATCGAGTAACTACAATAGCTGGAGGCCAGCCGCAGCGCCCCGGTTCGTAACGATTAAAGTAACTAATATTGCATGCTAAAAGTGTACACGTATTTAATTAACATGCAATAATTCTGATATTCTTTTCCAATGATTGATAAGATAGTCTACAACGTAATCGATTTATAACCTAAAACGTATAATAAACATATAATTTTACCCCTAAAAAATATTAAAATTAAAATATATAAATACAAATAAATGGAAATTCCAATTATGTGTAGAGTGTAACAAGCAAAGATAATTTATAGGCCTAAACATTATTCAGCCGCATGTGTAATTGAGAACTGCTAGTACCATTGAAAATCGGTAAACGCGTAGCCTAGCCTATGTAGCTAAAGGAAACAGTCAGAATTCTAGACGTTTTTCCACTTCCGAACGAAGAATAAAATTAAAAATAACGGTAGACCGAAACGTTCCGTTTGTTTCCGTGTAGAATGTTAGTATAAGAACGATAGCAGGTGAACTAAATCCCGTAGCTCAAATCTGACGGCAAATTCAAATAAGAGAATTATATTATTCTACAAAAAAGGTTTAATTACTTTTTTGCCGTACGTCCAGCGGTTAAGCCACAAAACGCCATCAAAGTCATAACGTTAGTAAAGTTGGAAAAATACTGAGGTTTCCAACAGGTAAAATATGCAACTTCTTAAAGGAATAAGAATAAACAAAATTCCGAGATTTACTATAACGGTAGAAATAAAATTAGGAAAAAATATTTTTATAGGCTATATTAATTTTTCAGAGTGTTAAAAATGCAAAAAGAAGAACAAACATTGCACCTGAAGTATAGGGTATATTGACATGTACATGCTGTCCAATCGTCATGGTTTGTGATACTTAGATGCATCGGTCCTTCCCGGGTGGAGTGGTCGCGTTGGTGTATAAATGGCGAGCATTACACGCAGCGAGCCACGCGAGAACCGCCAACTTTAGAGCGTAATATATAATTAAATATGACAAATAATTGATTTAATAGTTATGCACTATTGCTTAGCAACGCTTTTTAAAAAAGAAAATGTAATTGTATCACTTTTAAATTTATTTTATTTATAAGTTTATTCTTGTAAAAACGGGATTTCGAGCGACGGCAGAGCGCTCTGTCGGCAGATCGAGTAACTACAATAGCTGGAGAGGCCAGCAGCGCAGCGCCCGGTTCGTAACGATTAAAGTAACTAATATTGCATGCTAAAAGTGTACACGTATTTAATTAATATGCAATAATTCTGATATTCTTTTCCAATGATTGATAAGATAGTCCTACAACGTAATCGATTTATAACCTAAAACGTATAATAAACATATATTTTTAAAACCCCTTAAAAAATATTAAAATTAAAATATATAATACAAATAAATGGAAATTCCAATTATTGTAGTGTAACAAGCAAAGATAATTTATAGGCCTAAACATTATTCAGCCGCCATGTGTAATTGAGAACTGCTAGTACCTTGAAAATCGGTAAACGCGTAGCCTAGCCTATGTAGCTAAAGGAAACAGTCAGAAATTTAGACGTTTTCCCACTTCCGAACGAAGAATAAAAATTAAAAATAACGGTAGACGAAACGTTCCGTTTGTTCCGTGTAGAATGTTTAGTATAAGAAACGATAGCGGGTGAACTAAAATCACCGTAGCTCAAATCTGACGGCAAATTCAAATAAGAGAATTATATTTTTCTACAAAAAAGGTTTAATTACTTTTGCCGTACGTCCAGCGGTTAAGCCACAAAACGCCATCAAAGTCATAACGTTAGTAAAGTTGGAAAAATACTGAGGTTTCCAACAGGTAAAATATGCAACTTCTTAAGGAATAAGAATAAAAAAAATTCCGAGATTTACTATAACGGTAGAAATAAAATAGGGAAAAAATATTTTTATAGGCCTATATTAATTTTTCAGAGTGTTAAAAATGCAAAAAGAAGAACAAACATTGCACCTGAAGTATAGGGTATATTGACATGTACATGCTGTCAATCGTCATGATTTGTGATACTTAGATGCATCGGTCCTTCCCGGGGTGGAGTGGTCGCGTTGGTGTATATATGGCGAGCATTACACGCAGCGAGCCACGCGAGAACCGCCAACTTTAGAGCGTAATATATAATTAAATATGACAAATAATTGATTAATAGTTATGCACTATTGCTTAGCAACGCATTTTAAAAAAGAAAATGTAATTGTATCACTTTTAAATTTAATTTATATTATAAGTTTATTCTTGTAAAAACGGGATTTCGAGCGACGGCAAGAGCGCTCTGTCGGCAGATCGAGTAACTACAATAGCTGGAGGCCAGCCGCAGCGCAGCGCAGCGCCCGGTTCGTAACGATTAAAGTAACTAATTATTGCATGCTAAAAGTGTACACGTATTTAATTAACATGCAATAAATTCTGATATTCTTTTCCAATGATTGATAAGATAGTCTACAAACGTAATCGATTTATAACCTAAAACGTATAATAAACATATATTATTAACCCCTCTAAAAAATATTTAAAATTAAAATATATAAATACAAATAAATGGAAATTCCAATTATTGTAGTGTAACAAGCAAAGATAATTTATTAGGCCTAAACATTTATTCAGCCGCATGTGTAATTGAGAACTGCTAGTACCTTGAAAATCGGTAAACGCGTAGCCTAGCCTATGTAGCTAAAGGAAAACAGTCAGAAATTTAGACGTTTTCCACTTCCGAACGAAGAATAAAATTAAAAATAACGGTAGACGAAACGTTCCGTTTGTTTCCGTGTAGGATGTTAGTATAAAGAACGATAGCGGGTGAACTAAATCCCGTAAGCTCAAATCTGAACGGCAAATTCAAATAAGAGAATTATATTTTCTACAAAAAAGGTTTAATTTACTTTTTGGCCGTACGTCCAGCGGTTAAGCCACAAAACGCCATCAAAGTCATAACGTTAGTAAAGTTGGAAAAATACTGAGGTTTCCCAACAGGTAAAATATGCAACTTCTTAAGGAACAGGAATAAAAAAAATTCCGAGATTTACTATAACGGTAGAAATAAAATAGGGAAAAAATATTTTTATAGGCTATAATAAATTTTTCAGAGTGTTAAAAAATGCAAAAAGAAGAACAAACATTGCACCTGAAGTATAGGGTATATTGACATGTACATGCTGTCAATCGTCATGATTTGTGATACTTAGATGCATCGGTCCTTCCCGGGGTGGAGTGGTCGCGTTGGTGTATATAATGGCGAGCATTACACGCAGCGAGCCACGCGAGAACCGCCAACTTTAGAGCGTAATATATAATTAAATATGACAAATAATTGATTAATAGTTATGCACTATTGCTTAGCAACGCATTTAAAAAAGAAAATGTAAATTGTATCACTTTTAAATTTATGTTATTTATAAGTTTATTCTTGTAAAAACGGGATTTCGAGTGACGGCAGAGCTCTCTGTCGGGCAGATCGAGTAACTACAATAGCTGGAGGCCAGCCGCAGCGCAGCGCAGCGCCCGGTTCGTAACGATTAAAGTAACTAATATTGCATGCTAAAAGTGTACACGTAATATAATTAACATGCAATAATTCTGATATTCTTTTCCAATGATTGATAAGATAGTCTACAACGTAATCGATTTATAACGTAAAACGTATAATAAACATATATTTTACCCCTTAAAAATATTTAAAACTAAAATATATAAATACAAATAAATGGGAAATTCCAATTATTGTAGTGTAACAAGCAAAGATAATTTATAGGCCTAAACATTATTCAGCCGCATGTGTAATTGAGAACTGCTAGTACCTTGAAAATCGGTAAACGCGTAGCCTAGCCTATGTAGCTAAAGGAAACAGTCATAAATTTAGACGTTTTTTCCACTTCCGAACGAAGAATAAAATTAAAAATAAACGGTAGACGAAACGTTCCGTTTGTTCCGTGTAGGAATGTTAGTATAAGAACGATAGCGGGTGAACTAAATCCCGTAGCTCAAATCTGACGGCAAATTCAAATAAAGAATTATATTTTCTACAAAAAAGGTTTAATTACTTTTTGCCGTACGTCCAGCGGTTAAGCCACAAAACGCCATCAAAGTCATAACGTTAGTAAAGTTGGAAAAAACTGAGGTTTCCAACAGGTAAAATATGCAACTTCTTAAGGATTAAGAAAAAAAAAATTCCGAGATTTACTATAACGGTAGAAATAAAATAGGGAAAAAAATATTTTTATAGGCTATATTAATTTTTCAGAGTGTAAAAAATGCAAAAAGACGAACAAACATTGCACCTGAAGTATAGGGTATATTGACATGTACATGCTGTCAATCGTCCATGAGGATTTGTGTGATTACTTAGATGCTTCGGTCCCTTATCCCCGGGGTGGAGTGGTCGCGTTGCCGGTGATAGTATATGGCGAGCATTGACATAACGCAGGCGAGCCACGCGAGAAACCCGCCAACTTTAGAAGCGTAATATATAATATAAATTATGACAAATTAATTGATTAATAGTTATGCAACTATTTGCTTTAGCAAACGCTATTATTTTAAAAAGAAAAGATGTAATTGTATTCCACTATTTTAAATTTATGTTAATTTATAAGTTTATCTTCTTGTAAAAACGGGATTTCGAGCGTGAAACGGCAGAGCGCTCTGCTGTTCGTCGCAGATCGAGTAACTACAATAGCTGGAGGCCAGCCGCAGCGCAGCGCCAGCGCCCGCGTTCGTAACGATTAAAGTAACACTAATATTTTTGCATGCTAAAAGTTGTAACACCGTTATATAATTAATTATGCAATACATTCTGATATTCTTTTCCAATGATTGATAGATAGGTCTACAAACGTAAATCGATTTATAATACGTAAAAACGTATAATAAACAATATATTTTTACCCCCTTAAAAAATATTAAAACTAAAATATATAAATACAAAATAAATGGAAATTCCTAAGTTATTGTAGTGTAACAAGCCACAAGATAAATTTTATAGGCCTAAACATTATTCAGCCGCATGTGTTAATATGAGAGAACTGCTTAGTACCTTGAAAAATCGGTAACACGCGTAGCCTAGCCCCTATGTAGCTAAAAGGGAAACAGTCCAGAAATTTAGCGACTTTAATCCCCTTCCGAACGAAGAATAAAACCCAAAAAAACACGGGTGAACGCCTACCACGTATTTCCTAATGTGTATTCCGTGTCGGATGTCTAGTATACAAGCAACGATAAAGCGGGTGAACTAAAACCCGTATCTCAACCATCTGACGGCAAATTCAAGAATGAGACATTCATATTTTTCTACAAAAACAGGTTTTTAATTACTTTTTGCCGTACGTCCAGGTCGGGTTTAACCCACAAAGACGCCATCAAAGATCATATAACGTTTAGTAACAAGTAGGAAAAAATACTGAGGTTTCCCCAACAGGTAAAATATTCAATTTCTTTTAAGTGACCAAGAATAAAAAAAAAAATTCCTAGAGATTTACTATAAACTGTCGAAATAAAAATAGGGAAAAAATATTTTTTATATATGTGCATAATATATATTAATTTTTTTCAGAGTGTTTAAAAATGCAAAAAAGCAGAACAAACATTGCACCTGAAAGTAATAGGGTATATTGAAAATGTACATGCTGTCAATCGTC
>NW_025781320.1:0-42609 GCF_021130785.1 Homalodisca vitripennis | reverse complement strand
AAGAATTTATTTCCAATCAAGATGGCGCGCCACCACACTTTGCTTCTCCTTGTAAGAGGAAATTACCTTGGATACAAATATTCCATCACAGATGGATTGGAATAAGACTTGGTTGCGAGTATGAGTGGCCCTGCTTCCGTTTCACCCCTGCTTTATCTCCGGCTGGATTTGTGGTTCTTTTGGGGATACCTCAAAGATAAAGTTTTATCGTACATAAGCCATCGAGATTTGGCGCAACCTAAGAAATCTCATAGTACCAGAAAGCTCAAGGATTATTCCCTCGTGAGTACCTTCAAAGATTGCCAGTGGCTATGGTTTTTTTAAAACCGCCTAGGACATTGCCAGACGATGGGAGGGGAACATTTTGAACACTTACTTTTGATCACAGGTACTTAAAAATTGGTGTTTACTTGTAATACTTAATAATTTTACATTGTTTAAATTGTTATAAAATTCAAATAGCTATAACTACTGAATGAATCCACCTTTTGAAGTCCGGTTTGCGGCATTGTACTCTGCTAAGTGAGACCTTTAATTTGATACCAAAACTTGACCTATGCTGCTATTTAAGAATTTTGTCTGAACTCCTTGTGGACCGGTCCCCCAAAGGGAATATCTGGTCGGTTAATTGGGCAGATGTGTGCGTTACTATCACCAGTAAGCACGTTTGAACTTTGGTATTTCTTTCTATTGTGGTTCAAAAATTAAAAAGGGGGTTCTAGACTTAATTGTCACCCTGTATGTTATGGACCAATTAATATTGATTACTATTTTTAATAGAACCAATCCGATGAAATTCTTACCATTGTAGGTATTTAAATGGATATATTTTATGATTAAAAAGCTTATCAGGTTATGTACGATTTATAATTAATAAACTAGGAACTGGCTTAATATTTTAGTTTCTATGACAATAAATAAATGAAGTATTTTTCTTAAATAAAGAATTCCAATAAAACACTACTCCACCAATATTTTTAAAATATACCCATTCAAAGTTATTTACAGCTAAGCACTTCACTAAATTAGTTATTAATAAAAATTTTAATATGAGTTAGTTAAAAATATTAAATTAGATAAAAACGTCTTTATAGGATATAATGATGAGGTTAATAATGTTATTTCTATGTTATATAGAAGGCAAACGAAATTTTACCACTTTATAATTTGTTTGAATAACTTTGTTTTTAATTGCATAAATTGGAAAAGAGGTAAATGTTTAAAATCTTTAATATTATTTTCCTATTATTATAAACAATCTTTGACGTATTGATTTTTGAATGAAGATTCTAGGTGCATTGGAAATATGTTCGTTTAATATAACTAGTGAATTACAACACATATTCCAATATTAAATAATTTTTGCGAGACCTTTCAGAATCGAGTAATTATTCATTTAAATTTCAGATAGATTAAGACAATTGTCATCATTGTCTTTCAATTTTTAGCCCTACATTTACGGTCATAAGGAGTTCATTTGCTATTGCCCTCTGGTCAGTCTTAGGTGGTTCGTAGACGAATGCAGACGTGTTGTGACCTGTATTCTGTAGTTCAGTTTTAATGACTATTGTTGTGTATATTGTTTTATTAAAGTGCATGTTTTAGCGAAATTGACGCACAACATGGTGGTTGTGATTCCTGACTTAGGCGTGCCACAATGCTTTGGTATGATTTGTTTATTTTAATCTAGTATGTAATTACATATTATGTATTAGGGCAGTTATTTACCTCAAAAAGAGATCAGATTGCAGATCTCGAAAGATAGTGTTACTGATTTTTTGTTTTCACTGAATGATGGAATATGTCCGGAAAAATCATGTTTCTTTCACAGGACTATTTAGCATGCAATCATAATTTTGAATATTTTAAAGAACCGTGGTTGCTTATAAGGCACTAACAAATAGTATTTTAAAGTCATGAAACAATTGTACTACAAGAAGGAGATAAAAAAAACTTACATAAGTTTTAATGTTGGGTCTAGCAAAATCTGAACATAAATTTAACATTCTGCTTTGGAACTCATACAAATTCCTCTGATGATAATTAAATACCCTAAATAATGACCTAAGATAATTCCTGAGAAATTTAAAACTTTATGTACTTTGAAATTAATTTCAGTCGTATAATTATAGAAAATTAAATTATAAACGTTTTGTAGTTTTACCAAAACTTTTATTGATTATAACAGTAAATATTCTCTGACTATCATGTTTTCTATTTTCCAAAGATGTAAACATAACGCAGCGATTAACAATTAAGGCTGTAAAAGGTATGAGATATAAAATTGATGATATGGTAAATTATCTAGTTGAACCACAGCCACTTCTCAACTTAATTCTATGTAATACATACCTTTTGAGCGAACACTAAAACAGCTTTACTAGTCCAATATAAGCGTCAGTAACATTCATCTGATTATGTCATCAGGAATTAATATACAAGTCGAAATTGAACGATAATTTTTGAAACTTTTAAAACACTTGAATGCTAATTTATGATACTTATTCTCATTCATAACAGCTGTCGATCTGTATATGCCATCTCCCTTAACTCTTATTTAATATCTAATACCAATACGCATGAAACTTATAGAATTTTGGAAATCATCTTTAATTCAAAATTATCATATCTTAACATAAATAACCACCTTAAAATATAAGCATAAGATAACCAGTCTGTATATTAAATAAAAGGCCACACATTTATTCAATAAAAGGAACACCCAGCCCTCTGATAAGTGTGTAAATTGCTTAGAGGTTTAGGGTAAAACAATAAATAAGCACTGAGTATATATACGGGTCCGACACCGATACTTGTATATTGTAATTTTATGCATTGAATTCTAAAACCCAACTGCTCCCGCTCCTAAAAGTACAGTACTTAAAAATTACGACCGCCATTTTTCTAGTTAAGTACAGTAAACGAGTTACCTGTTAATATACTAAGGATACATAAAATGCAAGTATGTTGATATTGACAAAACACTGTAACAGTGACGTTATTATTTGTTTCACGCCAAAGGTGTGTTGGTATTATAATTATATTTTATTAATTTAAAAAAAGAGAGACTTTATTCCCCTTAATAAGGTGAGTAAACACATATAAAATACTAAAGATTTAAAACAAAACTGTATAACATGTAATGTTAGTTGCAATCAACAGATTATAGAATTACTTTTAATTGTTCAATTATTGGAAATTATAACATAAAATATAAGCTATGAATGCACGCATACGAGTTGTTTACAGAAAACTGTACTGGCGAAAATCTCGAACATAGTTCCTTAAATATTAATATTTGGGTTTAATCATTTTATAAAACTATAGGAGATACGCAGATAGTTAGTAAGTATCCAAAAGTTTTACTACTCTGTTGTAAAATGTTTTTTTTTAATTTTCAAAGAGTTTCCCTCGTTAAACAAGTTTTCCGTAAATTTAATTTAAACTGGAATTCGCGGTTGTCCCCTATATTTAAAACAGTAGTATTTAATTGAATAAAATTGATTTTAGTTATAAATTTATGTTAATCTGTTTTTAGATATGGGCTTATTATTATAGTTTAATACGGAAAATGTTAATTGGTTGAATAACGTTAAATATAAAATTATTAAATATAAATATTAAGTTTCCAGCAAATTTGCCAGAAATGCCCAAATAAAAAAAAGAAATTTTCAAATATTCTTGTGCCCTTTATGTCAAATCTGTTCGTCGACACTTCTCCAGGCACTATTCTGGCAGTTAATTAGTATTTTTTGTGAAATAAGCATGTTTTCATTTCACAAATCTCTTTTTACCTTAACAGTCTACTGACAACAGGTTTACTGATTTGCTGATCAAATTGCCGAAATTCATATTTTATTTGCTTTCCATGAATTAAAACTGTAAAACATGCTATATTTTAATTAAATTTGGGTTAGTAAACTTGCAGCACCGATTTTTTTTTGTTCTTGTAAAACATTTTTAACAGAGCTTATAATTTAGTTTATGTAAATAATATAGATTGATTATTACCATATTTTTTCTCTTAGGAAAATAAGTTTAGAAAATTGCACCTAGTCCTAAAAGAACCATTGTGTTCCTTCAGGAGTGACAGGGTATATTGGATGGGAGTAGAGGTCTCCTCCTGTTAAGATTCATGAGGAAAAGGTTAGGGAACTAACCTTACCAGCTCTGAACCAGCCTCTCCAGTAAAAGCAGGCAGGGAGTGGCACACCCTTATGCCTACGCTGGCAAGAACCTTTTCTCTTCGGGAAAAAACCCCACCAACTCGAACAGTAATGTCCTAAAATAGACTACACCTATCAAATTACCCTTGCACTCCAGTATCTCAAAATTTTTGGTTAGTGATGTGCTGCTACTGGAAATCCTTTAATTTGCTCATATTTAAGTGACAAATTGATTTTTGCTGTACCCATTGTGGGTGCAACTGAAAGGTATAAACCTGCCTGATTTGAACTCTCCTGTGGAAAAAGCTTTACTATAACACTTGGCTTGCATCACTAGATGTCGAAATTCATAGACAATGTTTTTTTCTGCACTTTGTCAGCTTTACTTTTATTCTTAAAAATACTGGAAAGTTGTAAAAGAGCTGAATATAATACTTGGATGTGGAAAATCAACATCTATTCTGGTATGTTAACTTAATGAAGTTTAACAACGAGATTTCTATAAAAATTTTCCGGAAACATGTACATGGAAGATCTCAGACTAGTAGAAACATATAGTAAAGAAGGTGGGATTAAAGTGTTGGAAAATATTTATCCCAGAATTTTTGAAGTTTTTGCAAATTGGCTAGCGAAGCCTATCACATGAGGGGCTGTAAAAATTTCATTTCTGTCTGTCAGTCTCTATCCATGATATCTAAAAACGCACAAATCTGTAAGCTTAAACACGTTCATAGAACTTATATTTTATATCTGGAACACTAAGTTTTGTTTGTTTAGCATAACACTCCTTAGGATTAGGTTAATATTTATTAAATATGTTTTACATTGGTCTGGTGAATAACCATTATGACAACGATAATATAGCAGAGTAAGTTCATTTGTAAGCAAGTAAAAACATTTACATTTCAATCACTGTACAACTCATCAGTACAAGTTAAATTGCATTTGATTAAAACCCGAAAAATAAAGAAACAGAGACCAAAGAAATCATTAACATGACACTTGGTACGTAGAACTGACTTTGGCATACATTTACTATTACAGTACAATCGGTCCAGTATTTTTTACATGATTCAGTAACACGCAGAATATAACAAATAGAAAATTTGTATGCAACATCATAGATAATGTTGTTATCAATATTACATAAAATGTATACTCTTATATAACACAAAAACCCGTTATTGAACATAATTAGTATTAACAAAATGTATAATGATTCTGAGTTCAATTTAGATAAAAATATATCCCCATATTTCTGAGAAAGCCAGAACGTAACGAGCGTAAACTTTACTCGTTAAAACCTTATATCTGCAATATTACATTTTCCGGTGGTATCTTCATGTTTCCATATATTTGAATAATTTGCATTTTGATATTGGTTTAAACGGGAAATTTAATACTGAATATTAACGTTTATGCAAATTAATATCTGCAAATAATAAAATACCAAAATAACAGTTTTTTGTAACAGTCTTTTTTTGTAAATTGGTACAGTGGCTATCTAACAACGTCTAAGTTATATACTATTGGTCTACTAAAAGTATCCCTTTATTATAAAATATGTTAACTTATAAATTAAAACCTAATTTGTTGAATATAATCCATCATTGATCTATTTTTAATAAATACAAAGTTAATATGAAAAAACAAGTTGAAAATAAGCAGCGTTATTATTTTACATCATAGATATTGAAATTTTTTTACACCTGAAAAGAATGAATTTTGGTTATAGAACCGTGAAATAATATTTTAGAGGCTCGATTAAGAAGGACCACTTCACACTAGGCAGTGAAGACGCCGAACACACTGATTTTAACAAGCGTTCACTAGGTTACACATAATGAGTTTATGAACAGTGCATATTCAAATAAAGTGTATAAAATAAACAGTTACCTTTATTTTCATGAGAGATACCTAACCGTAGTCTGCTGTTGTGGAGGGCCAGGTTGTGATCAGTAAGTGTGGAAATAGGCTGCTGTCTTGTAGGCAGGCGTGAAGACGGAAGATGTCCTTCACGGATTCACTCACGCACAATACGACCGCAAACGAATAGTTTATAACACTGTGGCCAGTCCTGTAGAGCACGGTAGACGCGGGTGTCCGGGAGAAGAGACGTTCTGGTAGAGATTGCCAATCCAGAGCACTGACTTTAATGTTAATGTAAATGTACAACAAATAGAGATAAACTAGTATTTAAATGAGAGAGTAACACATGGGGGAGAGAGTAAGTATGGAAAGCAGTGGCTAGAGAGTACAAAGGTGCCCCAGGCGGGACCGAGAGTATAACGAGCAAGCGTGCCTACGCTTGCAAGGTAGGCAATTGATAAGTCAACCGTTGTGATTGGTTGGTGAGTGTACAGTAAACAGCTGATTCGTGAAACAATGGTTCATTGGTCTGTCACTGTACGTGAATATTTCAATCCAGTAAGGAATGGTATTGTAGGCACTAGGCCGCAGAAAGAGATATAGAATTAATGTAGTATATACAGTTTAGTAAATAAAGGCAAATATAGAGTATAAGTTGCACAAAAAATATATACACAATTATTATTCAATAAAAGTAGCCTTTTCATATTAGGCAATAAAAAACAAGTTATTTAATGCAATAAATACTTAACAACACCATTTTCTCACATGAAAATGAATCCTTCTTAATTGATGATATATATTTAGAAAAAGAACTGTTTTATACTGTACATTATAATGTTAAAGAACTAATGATGTATCAACAGAGAATCTAACCCTTCACAGATTTTAAAGTAAGTGGGCTGCAGTATAGTACATAAACTGTAAATACTGCTGTTTCAATATGCCGGCACGGATGTTGATATTTAAAAATTTAAATACTAGACAGTTTAGACCTAATTATTGAAGAAGTATTTATTGAGTCATGTGCAGTACCAGCAGCAACCATTAGTTTTGGCAGAAAGGTAATACTTAGAGTAAAGTATTTTAGGAAAATAATTAATTAATAGTAAATAAAAATGTAAAAAAATAAATTATTTTAAACTAATAATAAATCAATATATTATTTTACCAATCTATTCCCAGTATATATATACCAATAGGAAACCATATTTCAGTATTTATAGAGGTTAATGTATATATCTTATTTAATTTTTCTATTATTTCAGTTTCTTTCTAATTCACTTTAACATACTTTACCTAATATATGTAAATTTGTTTTAAATAAAAACATCCATGCATATATCTAAAAATTTATCATAAAATGAGTGTTGTTTATTGTGATTTTATTGTAAATTTACTTACACACCCCTTTTTCGATACAATTTACTCTACACAAAAATGAAATTCAGTGCACACAAAATTACTTGGTAATTAATGAGTCATCCGAATAATTTTAATATAAGCCAAATAACTTTTATCTCCAAGATAAATGATTTCTCCCACGATCATAACGTTAGTCGGCAAATGATTTGAGCACGGGAAATAATTAATCTTCCACATTTCCATCACTCGTAATTTTTGTCTAACAACAACTATGTCTGTCCAATTTCTACACCAGTTATGATGAATGTTAAAACTAAATAAAAAATAACAACACAACCAACATTTAATTTAGTAGCTGACAATGGTAAAGAAAGAAGAAACTTTCTAAAAACAATTTAAATTCATTGCCTGCTAGTGAAAATGAAATAAAGACCACACAATAATATCTTTGGCATATTCTTTAATGTTAAAATATATTATTACCTAAATGAAAAATTTAAAACGATCCTGCAATGAGTACAGTGTTTGTGATGGTTTACAAGAGTTATTTTCCATAGAACGTGGCTTAATGCCTAATTTAATTTAGGTATGAGCAGATACTAATAATGTAGACTACTTTGAAATGTTATTACAAAACTATGCTTTATTACTCCTCACAAATCTGCTTTAGCCTTTTACAACAAAAATCGCATCTCCGTGCAACTTCTGATGTGTATTACTTTGGAGTATTCATTTAAATATTTATTTTATTTGTGCTTATTTTCAAAGTCATATTTACGTTTTATACTCAAATAAAAGTGATAGCCCGTTCATGACATATAGAATGAAAGGTTTTGTAGAATCTCAGAACAAGGCAAAATATATACAATTACGTCAAAAAACTAAATGTATTTAGGATATTCTTGTCTAATTGCGTTAGTTGTCTCTAGTATTATCTGAAGATATAAATATTTTAAAATTAAGTGTTTTTTAAATTAAATAACAGTTTTTTCTGGAATGTATCGCGTTATTGTGTTAGCAATATACGGTTAATTGCAATATTACATAAACTAGTTCATAAATGTTATAACACTATGCTGGCTAGCTAAATCAACGGTTCAACAGAAACGATTACCTAGAATCGTAGGTAGAAATTGTACCTACGATTGTTACAGTGGATACTACAATCGGGAACAAGCCGTTTAACTACGGTTATATGAGGAGCCATTAGTAATTTTACCATCCGGTTTTGACTTAAAATATTGAAGTAATATAAATAGGTTAATGCATAAAGAATCAAGTATTTCACTCCAAAGAACTGTATAAAAATACTTATGAATTGTTTCTATGCTTACAATCCAACTTTTATAACAATAAGAGGTATATCTAACCTAATAATACAAAGAATTCACCAATTCTTCCTCTCAGTTTCATTTTATAGCAACAATCTCAAAAAAAACAAAAACAAAAAAAATGGATTCAAACACATTTCTACAAAATTGTATGTATTTTTTTTAGGTGATACAAGGTTAAAGTTTCTAGTTCATTGAAAATTAGTAATAAATGATGTATTTAATATAGCAAACAAGTATATCCTAATACTGTTTACATGGTAGAAGTTTTAAACACATATACTCTGCTGTAGTTTTATACCACAAAATTACTATCGCCAAAATATAGGACAAAAATTTAATAATAGAGTATTAACTAAAATTACGGTTATATCTAGGCCCTGAAATAATGGTTTATTGATTTGTAACTACTAGTTTACAAATACGAAACTATGCAACAATAAAATTATCAATACACTTTTTTAAAGCTCCTACTAATTTTTTGGATATATTTATATGTACAAATAACATATGTGCAAACTTTGAAGCAGTTTCAAACAATATTTTAAAAAATTTTCTTGATGGGAATAATATTAGCAATAAAATTATACATTATGCTTGAGTAAAAGTGATCCACGCCACCTGCCGTCTTCTCTCAGGATGCACGCAGATTTTCAAATGTAACTCATTTCATTCTTGAGATATTCTGCAATAGAATAATAATAATAATAGGCAAAAGTAACCCGTTCCTGTAGAATTGAAGTGTAATGTAAAATTTATAACTACGTATGAAAAATTCTTCGACATGTCTTGCCACATGAAACATTTTTGTTATCGAAAGTGGGTTTCATGTAAGAGTTTAAATAATAAAATTCTATATAGTCATTAGGCAATGATGAAATGGTTAAGCAACATATGTTCATATTTCACATGTTTAAATTTCTTATAGGTGTATTTAGCTTGTTCACAAATTAGTTTGTTCTGGTATTTTACCGTTGAAATCATGGTGACCCGTAATACTAAAGTATTTACTAACAATCAGCAAAATTCTATGAAGTGACTTGCACCATTACTGACATCCGTTTTCCTGAAATGAAAATGAAGCTTCATGCAGAATGCAAGTCTAGTAGGTCAGTTAGCTTTCGTGTTATTATAAAAATGGACAGAGAAGGCAGGCAGACGGACACTCGTAGACAGTAAAACCTTTTTTCCCTACGGCTGAGATAATTACGTGGAAAGTATGTTTCATGATGTTTCTGTATTGCCGTACTAGCACCTTACACATTAAACCTCTTCTAACCTACCATGTTTTTAAGGAATTCGTCATTGTCATTTACGTTACCTAATTAAATAACCCTATTTTCTGTCCTATCCTGATGGAAACGAATTGATGGTATTAATTTGTTTCTTAATGACGACATTTTATTGCTTAATTTTAGCTTATAAATACACTTGGCGCTCTTCAATGTATCTCTTTGATCTTTAAACTGAATCCGATAGCTTATTTCCAATAATGTAGGTAAAGACTTACAAAAGCAAAACTGATATTCAAAAGTTATCAGCACTGATCGGAATATTTGAATAGTATTTAGAGAAAAATTGTTTACGTCTAGAAAAGGATTGAAAGGCATTCCTTTGGGTCACACCTTTGAATCACAAACCTTGTAATTTCAGATATGGTAGAACTTTTAAGCACATTGATAAAAACGTTGAATTTATGGCTGATGTAATATTTTACATAATTAACAAACACTTGTGTTACAATTAGAACGTATTCACTCAGTACTCATTGCAGTACATATTTTCCTGGACCTAAGCAATGTATTATATTTAAACTTTATATTTAATTTTTAAAGTAGTTTATACAGAAATCTCCAACTTTATATTGTGATTAGTTAGGTGTAACTCTATTTGTCTAACGTCTACTATTATCACTTATAATTACAGAACAAAACATGGACTTTTTAACAAATAAATATAAAATTAATAGTCCAGAATGAGGTCTCACAACACTTTTGAAACTGCTTTGCATTTAAAAATGTAAAAACCTTTTTAAGTGTTAGCTATGTATAATAACAGAGATTTACTTGTTATAGAACAATACCTATTGCAATTAAAGTAGAATTTTTCCCTAATTCGAACGTAATTATACTTACAGCCCAGAAGCTAAAACAACTTGCATTGTGTAAATGCAAATAATTTCATATCTTAATATCGATGGAAAAATTTCTTTTCACAGGTAAACCAAGCACGATATTCTTTTTGTGTGATTTAAAATTTGAGGTCAGTAAATGAATCAAAAATATAAAGGTATTTTTTTATTTATTAAGATTATAGTTATTATACCTTAACATTATTAAAACAACATTGAATCACGTAAGTAAATGCAAAATCAGAATCTATCTAACCATCTATAAGTCCTGAAATTTATGATTTTCTGTTTCATTTCCTAGTTGTCTAGTGATAATATAACTATTTATGTATTAAATTGTTTGATTCAATTGTTTTAAAATATGAAAAATAAGTTGCAAAAAATATATTTATATTGCTAACCCCGAAGCTAGTGTTGGTGTTTGAGATCTATCTTTGAAAACAAAAGACCTATTGCAAAGAAACTAATTTCTTGTGCTTACTGAATGCACATTAGGTCGTAAATCCATTGAATCACGTAAGTAAATATCAAATCAGAATCTATCTAACCATCTATAAGTCCTGACATTTATGATTTTATGTTTTATTTCCTAGTTGTCTAGTGGTAATATAATTATTTATGTATTAAATTGTTTGATTTAATTGTTTTAAAATATAAAAAATAAGTTGCAAAAAATATATTTATATTGTTAACCCCGAAGCTTGTGTTGGTGTTTTGAAAACAAAAGACCTATTGCAAGGAATCTAATTTCTTGTGCTTATTGAATGCACATTAGGTCGTAAATCCTAGAGTATTATTTTTATGTCTTTTAATTTAATAATCTTCTTTACGAAAAGAATGACTTTACCTACATAAGCACTAACTGATGTATACAGTTATTATGGATCTGCTTTGTACTAACAGGTCACGTTTTAATAGAATAACCATATTTTGTAACCATAGCTGAATTGAAATATTTCAACAAAAGCTAAAACTGACTGTACGAATATGTATTTAAATTGCCACAATCGCATATGTGAGAGAAAGGAGATAAAGAGAACCACAGGTGTGACGGTGTGTTTGCTCATCAACGATATCAAGCCTCGTCCCTCTGTCTGTCTGTCTGTCCGCTGTTTACATTATGGCTCTATACTGGCTTCGATATTACGGTTCAGTATTGGATCGCAGAATATTTTATATTTCGCACAATTTCCAGAATTTTCTATGGGTGACAGCTATAGTTGTCTCATCGTAGAACTTCTTTGTAAAGGTACTCAATCATTACCTTACCTCACTAACCAATCCCTTGGAGTTATAAATTATAAAATTACGAAAGATATTTCTCAAACGGTGTTTAGATTAAATAGTACGTCACTAAACATTTTCTAATAGCACGCTTTAAGAACCTTTTGAAAAATTGCAACCTCAACCTGCAATCATTAACCTCAAGTGATCATTAATATATACGCATTTAAACTATTATTAAGAAATAACCAAAACTATGTTTACTTTTGGATTTTTAAGAATTCAGAGGTTTTTGATTTATTTAATAAATCGAGGGCAATTCTCTGAGTGTCTGAGACTTTTGTTCTAGAAATCAGGTATTTTAAATAGCAAACATTTATTTTGAATAACATAGGAACTGTGGAAGACCGAGAGTTAGTATGATATAGGTGTGATAATTTAATATACACATTGCACAAAATCTAGAGTCTAAGAGCTTTACATTGCTCAAAATATTTACATAAACTATTAGTTTAAGAAATAGAAAAATGAAATATCACTTCAAAACTTAAGGTCTTTTTATGTCACAAATATTGTTAAAAGAATTATTTATTTATGGTCGTTTTAATTATATGAAAATAATATTTTATACACGAACAGATATCAATTGAAAGATATAAGTGTAAATTTTATGGGTTAGAAATACTACTAGTTTCTTTATTGGTCTGGTCATGGTTTACAGCTGGTTTTAAAACAGCTGAATACTTACAAACATGTATTATTAGTGTAAATGTTTTTAAGATATTGTGGAAAATTTTGTGTGCACTAGATGGTCTATGTAATCATTTTAAAGATCATGTTTGAATGAACAAATAAATATTATTTATACCAATAGTAAATTATTAAACATTTCCCAAAATAGGAAATGTGTGATTATTTACTTTTCTTATTAACTTAAATATTTCAAATTCTCCATGAACCTTTAAATAAGTATTTTTTATCATGTTCGTTGCACCAGCTGCTAAGTACTTTGATTTTGTATTGTTTTGGGAAATGGTTTAAAAGTAAAGACAATTTTTAATTACATCTTTGCAGATATTGAAATGAAAATATAAAGTTTACTTGTAAAAAAATTAAGTTGCATTGATAACTGAATTGTATTGCTTAAATAATAAGGCCTGTAGAAGTTAATACACATGTGAAATGATTTCATATGCGTAATGACTTAGAAAATCTATTCTGAACCGAAATCAGAAATAGTGTAAGGACTGGCAAGGTTGACAAAAACAATTAAATATAAATTGAGCGTTATAGGAGCAAATTTACTTGGCACTTCAAACAAACACGCAGATTGCTTTATGAGGTATTGCAGTACACGCATGTTTCAACCATGGAATCTGGAATCTGTTAGAAACCCTGAATACCCTAACCATCAGTTTCAGAAATGGACAAACTTTGAAACATTGAATTTCTTTAATACATTTTTCGACAATTTAAGTACATTAAAATTTAACCGAATCGAGGAAGTTGTATTACTAAAATTGCAAGTCAAACTAAAATAGATACTTTGTCATAACACGATCTGTTACACGTTTTACGAAAATTTCAAATTGCCTACAATTGTTTCAAATTCTCCGTACAATTTTTATTCATCTCATACATCTCTGTGATCACGTAAAAATTAAGTAGAAACAACTCAATCGCTTCAGAAACGTGACCACTTAATTTTACGAGCCCATCCATCAATACGTGACAAACTGGAGTTTTTGCAATTTGTAACGGATAATTATATATATATATATATATATATATATATATATATATATTATATATATATATATATATATATATATATATATATATATATATGTGTGTGTGTGTGTGTGTGTGTGTGTGTGTAAAAAATGGTGACCAAGGAATACATATATATATATATATATATATAAAATGGTGTATATATACGCACACGTAAATACATACATATACACATAATATACTTTACATGGAATCGAATATTCTCCTTGGACTTTTATTGAATATCGTCCATTATTATGTAGTTCATTAATACTTTATCGTTTGTTATTTTCTATTTATTGTTTGTATATGTAATGGTTTTTTGTATTGTAGTGAGAGAAAATTAAAAATAAATTCTTCTGATGAATGGTAGAAATACTCAAAATTTAAAGTAAGTGTGAATAAAATTGGAAATTAAAGTGGTTTTTTCAATATTTTATATTTAAACCCTCTAATATGAACCTAATTGTCTTTTGAACAGTAAGTTAGATGTTTATTTCTGTTACGTATTTAATTTTATTGGTTGTATCTATCAATAATGTGATTTTAAAATAAATAAAACATTTTATTGTTATTTATATTTAACTCTGATTTATTAATACATCATTTACAAGTTTATACAATGTTATTTCAGAGTCAACACTCCCATGTACCTTAATATACTTCAAAATATTTAATTGTTTACCGTAAAATTGTAAATATAATTTATTGAATAACTTAAGTCATATAGAGGCAGACATGGTTTGCCAATGTCTGATATTTTCATAATATCAATTTCAAAATAATAAAAGTATGAATAATGAAAGAATATACAGAAAATAAGCCAATTTTCATTCCTTAAACAAGGTGAACTGTTGCTATTATTGTAAATATTAATAAATATCTTATTTTGATGCAATGACAATTTAATAGGTCAAATGTTTTTAAATCAATATGGAAGATTGTATATTTAAACTATGCTAATTTTGCATTTAAATCAATTTTTATCTATTTATTAACTATAGCAAGGTATGAATGTTGTTTTACTACAATTATCTTCGTAGTCTAATAGCTCCTGTCTACTTTAATCTTTTCATTTATGTGTCTAAATATATAAAACTACTTTTAAACGTATTGCTTTAATTATTAAGTGACCATTGTTTATCTGTTCGTAAAAGAATGGGCTACTAATATGTATTCACTTAATTACAAAAGAACTTTCTTGCTTTTCCAAGTGACACCTTACTCAGAATAAATATATGGATCTCATTTGACTTTAAAAAAATATGGGATGATAGTTAGAAGTTACTAGTGGATTACATTATACTTACTGTAGTGTCTCTTCCAAATCAGGAAATATTTTTATATCGACTTATATCAAGTATTTCTAGTCAAATTTCCACAGATCTAAGCTTACTACAGTTTACTCCACAATTCATCTGTTGTATTCCCAAAAAAGATGATATAATATGTTCACCAAAGAATTTCTTATTCATGAGATCGTTTACTATTACAAAATTAAAATCTTAAACTTAAAAATTTTCTAGAAAAATATGTTTCCTATGCGTCAAAGCGTATAAACCAAGTAGGGTTTGTTTATGAAAAAACTTTATTCGAAAAAAGACCATGGTAGTTTTACAAATTTAAATCTTTTTATGTTCGGAAAAAATGAACTTGGTAATTCTTCACAAATTGAAACAGGTTCGGGCAATCTCTCAAACTATTTAGTTCATTAATGTTTGGAACATGGAATTAGAAACAGTGTCCATTGATTATTAATGTTGCCGCAAATCCTATGGGCTTACGTTGCAAGTGCTATTGGAAGAGGGTTGTTAATAATAATTAGCAGAAAGAATTGACTTTACTGTTTTTAAGCTTAGCGTTTTTTACTAACTGTTAGGATTCGTAACCGCATTTTGTTCGGACCATATAAAATTCACATATAACATATGTCCACAAATAAGAGCTTATGTATAAAATTTTAATATTATAAAAACCTTCTTGATAAAAAGTCTGTATTTTAAGGAATTCTAGTTGATATTCCATATTAGATAATAAATACGGGTGCTAATATTATTGTAACCCTATTTTAATTTAGTTTTAAGAGATAATTTTACATATTACTAGATCAATAAGCTTTTAAAAAGGAATATGTGTTTAATTTTTAACTATCACTCATAAAAATAATCCGGTACACTACTACTTCTAACGATTTCACTAAAATCTTATAGCCAAATCACATTTTCAACCAATGCAGATTTCTAAAATTCTCTAGTAGCGCGAGAAATGGAAAATTTGAAGAATTGCGTACCACATTTTACCATATTTAAACACTATTGTTTTACAGGTAAGATTTCCAATTTTTTAAATTGGATACCCAATGTCTGACTCTGGCCAAATGAACACAAAAACGTGCGTGTTTTTTATAGATTATATGTACATGTTTTATTATGTCCATTATGTTTGTTAATAGAACACAACTTATATTTCGTTAAATAATATATTAAAAATATTTTACAAATCGATATCTATAAACATGAATATCATTTTATAATAGAATTTATAGATTCTCTTGATATTTATTACTTTATTTTGTAAGAAAAAAAGCAGTTATATAGGAAACATATTAAAAATATTATTGGTATTTTACCAAAAGTACATAACATAAAAATAAATACAAGATATGGCCACAATTAAATCTATTGTTAAGAAGAGCTCAAAGGATATCCTTTGTACCTCCACTGGACGTACTGATAACCATATACACACTAAACACATATAGGCACTCGTTAAACTGTGTTACTAAAGTACTTTGCAAGGTGAATGGCACATTAGCAGAGTGGGACACGCAGCCCTGAGCATGACCTACGGCGGTTAGCACCGAGTTGGCTGTTATCGGCGCTGGTAACATCACAATAGCAGTCGTTTGGGCTGTAGCACTGAGGTTTTCAGTCAAGTTTGTATGAAAACGATATTTTCAAACGACAGTTTTATTACTGAGATTATTCACGATACTTCCTTCTCTGCTCTGCAACCTCGCATTGTGATTCAATAGCGGGAAAGGAAGAGTAAATTAGTTTAGTATTTATTGATAAAGTTGAACTACGATGATTACGTAATATCAAGGTATACGTCAAAGACACATTCCTGACATTTAGGCTAACCAAATAGTTAAATAAATATGCTATTGCCATTCTTGTATAGTCCGTCGGAAGTAGTAAACACTTACATTACTTAACTGACTATTGGGGTGCTTAAGCCTAAAATTTAGGTTCCAGTTACAAATAAACATATTATATGTAGTTCAGTGGTTTAAATTATTATAAATAAAACATTATAAATAGTTAAAAATTTTACGAAGATATTTCGTAAAAAACCTTCAGATAGCAATCAGAGTAGTTAAGTCTACTACCATAAAGATTTAAAGAGTTTTTATCCACCAAAAAATATTAATTTTACGTTAATTTTAGGTTTTATGATTAATTATTGTATTTTAAACGTTAGAAATAGAAATATTTTGATTTACTAAGAATGATTGTTTTCAGATTGTGGTTCAAATGATATTTTGTATTTCTCCATAATACTCAAGGAGGAAATGTCCAGAGTGGTTAAGAGCACTTACACTTACCATCATTTAAATTATTGTACATGTACAAATTGATTTCATTAAATGGTTATAGTACTAAACTATTTCAGGGTGGAACACTTTCAAGTTTCTCCATAATGATGAGCAGCTTAGTCAAGACACGGGAATTGCAAAAATATTATAACGTATTTTTCACAATTTGACACTTAATATTCATCCTAAAATTTCCTTATACAATGCAGAATGATTACAGGGTTGAGTAATTAGATGGATACAATCCTATCCGTATCTGGACATTATGAAATTACAAATTTCCAGCTCAATCGACGTTACGTAGAGTAACAGGTTTAATATCGCATCCTGAGGTCGTGGTTCTGGCTGTCAGTTTTTGTTTGTTAAGTATACAACTTAAGAGCAACTGGTGGGTTGAGTAAAATACAATAAGTCTATATTCTTTAAAGAAATCATAGGCAATCAACGAGACGGCTGTAGAAAATATGTAGTTCCAGCAGCACAGTACCTCAGCACACATAGCGCAAATGTCAAAAACATTTTGTGGCAACACTGCCTATTAAACCTTATCCTCTTTAGGGCTAATCTGCATTGGCGAGTACAGTTATGATATTTAGACTCTTAAGACTATGTTTTATGGGCTATCTCAAATCATTAGTGTATGTTTTGAACAGCCTCTAGGGAAATTATGCCCTATTTCTAATTCTACATCATTATTATACTATACACCATGAGTTTATTCATTTTAATTATTGTAATTTGATTAATTATTTTAAGAGAACAATACTATATTGTACGACTACATTTATTATTCGTCCATGAGATTGCACTTGAAATTTCAAGAATTATTTTGATTGTCTTGTAATACAGTTTATGTCTACTTAATATTCATCTACCGCATTATGGAAGTCTAATAAACTAAAGAAGAGATATTATATGTTTAAAAAATCATTCTATGTTTTCTATTTCATAATTTAGAAAACTTATTACTTAACTTAGTATTAAAAGAAACTTTGTGCTCGTTTACGGAGTGATAGGGTATTACGAATGGGTGAGATTGGGGGTATATCCACATTGGATGAAAGTTATCCTACATATGTTTCAGCATCCTCAAGTCTAACCTGGCAGATTAAAGTAGTCCCACATATCACACCTATTTAAAGGCTAAACTAAGGAGCCTCCACCACCATCCTCCGCAATAGTCTAGAACTATAAATCCACCTCATTAACCCAATATCTCAGCATTGACAGTTTCTAAGGTGCCGCGTCTTTTTAATACCCACAATAAAATTATATATTCGTTCTTTCTCTAGGCGGTGTAGGTTTAACTCTTAAGTATAAACCAGAAGTTAAACCCTCCTTTGAAAATATTTCTTATATTACCTTCTTGTGTCCTTTTTTTCTTCTTTTTACTATTTTCTTTTCTAGTTTTTTTTTTTTTACGTAGGGGGAATGCATTTGCGCACGGAGTGTGGGACTCCCTTGCGGACTACCCACTAAACCCCCTACGGGCCACGGAGAGCCCAGGCCGGAACCCTTTCGGATGACATCTTGCCTGGTCCGTGTGTCTTATGTCTCAACCAGGACAAAACTACTTGTTTCGGAAGCTAGGGGTCAGCCAGGCATCCGTCTTCACGCTTCTGATGAAGGATCGCATGTACGTGAGTGGTGACTGCATTCCAGGCGTCCTCATTCTGCAGCATCATCTCCACAATGGTCTCTGCCGTAACATCACCAACTGTGGTGGCGAGCGTTTGCCTGGCCTCGGTGAAGCGCCCGCAAGCGAAGAAGGTGTGATGAACATCATCATCTTCCTCCGGGCAGTAAGCACACCGAGGCGACCTGACTTTTCCCATCCTGTAGAGGTACTTCCTAAAGTAACCGTGCCCCGTCAGGTACTGACACAGGTAGAAATCTATCTCCCCGTGGCCACGATCTATCCAGGATTGAAGCTCTCGAATGAGACGGAAGGTCCAGCGGCCGTCCAATCCTTCCGTCCACCTCCGCTGCTAAACCTGCAGAGTCTCCGCCCTGGCAGCAGCCAAGGCATCCTTTCTACCCCGCTCGGCAGCCTCCCGGAAGACGGTCTGTCTCTCGATGGCCAGCAGGTCAATAGGAATCTCCCAGCCACGACCGCCACGGCTGAACCGGAAACGGTGCGATAGGCGCAGGCGACCCTAAGTGCCGCTCTTCTCTGTACCGATAACAGCTTTTGACTGTATCGCCTTATCCTCATGACACCCGCCCAAACCTCTGCGCCATACAGAAGGGTTGAGTTTACAGTAGACATGAGGAGGCGTCTCTTACTTGACCTAGGGCTTCCTACGTTAGCCATCAGCCTGCCGAGAGACATAACCACCTTAGAGGCTTTGTCACACACCCGCCTGAATGTGCTCCCAATACCGAAGACGGCAGTCGAGTAACACACCCAGGTACTTCGCCGCAGTCCTTGTCCGAACCTCGACACCCCCCACATTCATAGAGATCAGAGTGGGGATTCTCCGTCGAGTGAGCATAACGATTTCGGTCTTGGAGACCGCCAGCTCAAGTCCATGGCTCGTCATCCAGGCATTGACCCGAATCATTACCTGATTAAGGCGTAACTGTGCCAAGTCCGGCGTCCTCGCCGTGATGACTGCAGCCACGTCATCAGCATAACCCACGAGGTAGACGTCGTGGGGCATCTCGAGGCGAAGCAAACCATCGTATGAAACATTCCATAGGTCTGGGCCGAGAATAGACCCTTGAGCCGCACCGGCAGTGACCTCTTTTGTTCTCCTTCCGTCTTTGGTTTCATACAATAGCCGTCGGTTCTTCAGGTAGTCCTGCACAATGACCAGGAGATAGTCGGGCACACTGAAGTCCCGCTGCAACGCCTCTAGCATGTCCTCCCACCGAGCAGAGTTAAACGCGTTTTTTACGTCAAGTGTAACCAACAGCACAATCGGCCAAGCCTGGTGACAAGCTGTTTCGGCCTGCTGGACGGCACTGATCACCTCTGTAATGGCGTTCAGAGTTGAGTGTCGCTTTTGAAAGCCATGCTGCCGGGGAGAGAGATCTCCGGCGGCTTCGATGGACGACAGCAACCTGGGTTTCAGCAACCTTTCATAGAGCTTCCCCGCGGTGTCAAGCATACAAAGTGGCCTGTATGCCGACGGGGAGTTCGGATCACTTTTGCCTTTGCTGATCAGCGCCAACCTAGCAACCTTCCAGCGACGGGAACACACCCGCTACCAAACATGCATTAAACATGTTCAGCAGCAAGAGCGGATAACTCGCCGCCACAATCTTCAAAACCTCAGCTGGAATGCCATCAGGTCCAGGAGCCTTCTTGTTGCGCATGGTAGACACCGCCGCTACAAGCTCCTGCTCCGTAAAAATGGGAACGTCTGGTACCGGTCTCGCTACTCTCTCCTCCCGCCTTACAGGGTGACTTGGGAAGAGAGCTTCCACGATCGTCGAAATCATTCCAGCAGGCATTTCCGTGCTTTTCCCTATTCCTCCTAGCTTTTTTCGCACAAGTTTGTATCCTCTTCCCCAAGGGTCCGAGTCCACTTCCTGGCAGAGCTCACGCCAGCATCGTGCTTTGCTCAAACGAATTGCTGCACTCAGAGCTTTCTTAGCAGCCTTGTGCTCTGCCGACCTAGTTATAGCTTCAGGCCGGTTTCGAGCTCGCTGCGCTCTACGTCTGCACATTAGTGCAGTTCTCCTGAGGTCGCCAATTTCGTCCGTCCACCAGAAGGCTTGGCGACGGCCCCGGTAAGGTCGTTTCCGAGGCATTGACGAATTGCAAGCGAGTTCTATCAGTTTCATGGAAGAGTCGATTTAAGCCTCAACCTCAGCTGTTTCAGTGGACTCGGGAAACCCCGGAACACCAGCCTCGATACTACGATCTAGCTGCTCGACAAGTTTTCCCCTGTCCAGCTTAGCCAGATTCCAGCCAAGAGTGTTTCGGGTATTCGCTAGCCGCGGCAGCCGATTATCGATGAGATGGAAAGCGATGAACTCGTGGTCACTAGCAGTGTAGACGTCCATCACTCGCCATTCCGCTACTAAAGGAAACAAATCGGCCGATACCATCGTAATGTCTGGTATTGACTCACCGAGAGTGCTTCGGAAGGTCGGCCTTGTCCCTCTATTCGCGACTTCCAAATCGAGTCTCGAGACCATCTCCAAAATATGTCTTCCCCTCACGTTAGTCACGGGCATACCCCTTCGACCGCACGGGCGTTGAAGTCACCCGCCACTAAAACACGCCCAGGGACGCTTCGGAGACTGTCTTCCAGCGCTTCCAACCTTTCCAGGTACTCTCGCGCGGAGTAATTGGGGGAGAGGTACACACTGTAAATGGTAACGCTGTTCAACTTAACCCAGACATAACCGTCACCGGAACCATGACTCAGTACGCGGACCCCACGACTGTCTGCGATCCAAACAGCCGCAGTGCCGAGTCCATCGTAAAATTAAGATGAGCTGGTTTTGGTTCGGACGGGTTCACTGACGATCACTATCTGGGCTTTGGTCTCACAGGCCAGCTGTTCAAGGACTGCGTCCGCAGCGTGACATCTCTGCAGATTGGCCTGGATAAATCGGATCATTTTCGTGGCCTAGCACGGGCTTTCCTGTCGTCCAGGGCTTTCTTGAAAACCCCGCAGGCACCTGATCCTGGAACATGATCTGTCTTTGATCCAGGGTTTCCGGTACATAAAACGCAAGAAGGAGCCCCCGTGCAAACCGCCGCCTTGTGTTCGGCGCTGCCGCATTTCCAGCAGTTACTGCTCCTATCCGGTCCGGAACAGTTCCTCCTAGTGTGACCGTAGCCGAGACAGCGGAAGCATCTGTCCACCTCCACACGGCCCCGAATCCGGCAGACGACCCACCCGACCTTGATCTTCCCCTTTTGGAGTACTGTCAAGGAGTCACTCTCGAGCAGCTCAACCACGGCCTTCCTCTGTTCTTGCCGGTTAGGCTTGAAGAGGGTAACTCTAATTTCGCCACCAAGGACAGGAAACTCCCTGCTTAGGGCGTCCGAGATGTCGGCTTCGGTGGTCAAGGCATCCAGATCTAGGATCTCTAGCCTTGCCTTAGGAACAATGGAGCGAACATCGCAACTGTCGCCCACCGCCTTCTGTATCGCCTCCTGGAGTTTCCTTCTGTCGTCGCATTTTGCGATTTCCAGTAATACTCCTCCCGTGACAGTCTTCCTTATGTGGCGTACCACGGTGCCTGACTCTTCGGGAGTAACTCCAGCCCTCATTGCACCAAGAATCTCGGCGTATGACTTGCCAGCTTTAGGCTTGACAATCACCACCTGCCTCCCAGGCCTGGAACGCGGGAGTTTCTCCGGCTTCTTTACTTGTGGGGGAGGAGGTGGAGGTAGGTCTTGCCTCTTCCCACTCTTATCTACGGCCTTCGCTTTCCTTTTTTTCTTTTTTGAGACTACCGGGCGAAACTCGCTCTCTTCTGTCTCGTTGACAGAAGCAGGCTCTCCGGCGTCTCTCTGCTGCTTTTCCTCCCTTGGATGTTCAGGGGGACTTCCGGCCGCTCTTTTCCCAGCCGTGGTAGAGGCTGCTGCCACCATAGATGGTGATGGGGCCTGAGTCTCTTTTTTGCAACTTTCTCTCTGCAGTCTCTCCATCGATATCTTCCAGACCTGCCAAAATGTACCGATCAGATCTAGAGACGACTCCAGAGAGATTATGCCGTTCCTGACTGCCGTGCTTAGGCTCTTTTGTCTCGACGTAGCTGCTCGCATGTCGAGAAGGACGTCTTTCATCCTCTTTACCTCCGTGAAGATGGTGTCCGCCGCATACTCCATGTTCTTCCCATCGGGGGAAGCCAAGGGAAAAAAATATTTCCTGACTTCTGACTGGTGTCTCCTCCGACTGAAACTCATCAGAGACAACCGGTGTACCCGTCTCTTGTGAGGCACAGGAAGCCATGGCCTGCAGAGATGCCGAAGGCGGAGTCTCGCTATGAGGTCGCGAAGGAGGGGACCTTAATAAACGACTACTCTTAGCAAACGGGTCTGCAGTACACGAAGGGAGAGGGGGGAATTCCTTCTCCAACCTTTCTGTATCGTTGTCGATGGGTTTTTGCAATTCAATACTTTAGGTTTACCAGCGCATCGTGCGACAAGGGCGGCCCGGAAAAATCGGGAACGGGTGTACCCTCGAGGACTGAGCCTCTACCCCAGTTCCCTGGGGCCCGACCTCCGTACTCCCAGCACCGGAAACCAGACGTGCCGGGGGCCGACCGTAGCAATGCAGAGTCCGACCTCTGCATCCATGGCGCACTTCCTGACTAGGGCCCGAAGGGGCTGGCTCCTGGCGTCATACCAGAGAAAACACCATCGGCAGTGCAAAGCACACATCAGTCCCTGCGACAATTCAGGGACACTCCCCGGGTTCTCCGGTATGCGCCGGTCGAAAAGAAGGAGGAAGTGACACCCACGTGGGGTCGAAGAAAAGAAGAGGTGGGTGAGATTTGCCCAGAAAAGATAAAAGATGTCGAGCTAAGATCCGAAAGAGAGAAGAAAGACCTTAGCTCTAGAAGGACTGTGAGGAGAGTCTCACAGCTAGGCTCAGGTAGCCCCGGGGTCGCCAGCCTCCCCGAAGAAAGGGGAGGCCTCCCGTGTAGTCGAAAGCCGACTACCCCTGAGGGAATTTTCTTTTCTAGTATTATAGTAAATACTAAATGCTGTATTTGTTTACGGTATGTATCCTCTTTTCTTTTATTCTTTTGGCAGACTAAAGTATGAGCTGATAACATGACACAATTTCTGCATAATAATTTTGAGCTGGAAACAACAATTTAAATTACTTGTGGAGGATCCCTACAAGACACAACCAGGTATAAAACTAGAAATTTCATCATAGTCAAACACAATCAACTACAAGGGAAGTCTGATGCGTAATTTTACCGCTTAAGCAACCACGATGTGTCACGTCCTCGCTAGATTCAAACGTTTACTTTGGTATGGATGTTCATTTACGTTCATGTTTAACCTCGTATATAAGCAAAAATAGCAATATTTAACTTTAAATATTAAAAACGTATTCATTATATATTTCATATTTTTTTATTTTATTTTAACTTAACATTATCTATTGGAAGTAATATCTGTGTTTACAAGGCTGAAAAATGTATCATACATTATTGTATGTATCCTTCAATTTTTGTGTTTTATATATATATATATATATATGCACGTATTTGTGTGCATGGTAAATATTTACAACGTGTATCACACTCTCTATCAACAGTTAAAAGAATAAGCACTATCCTTTCTTTTGCATTAACAACATATTTATCATAGATAGGGTATAGAAAAATCTCTTTGAGAAATTCATCGTATATTATTTTTTTAAATAATTTTCTTTAAGTTATATTTAAAATAGCAAAAAATATTTGCTCCCTCAAGAAACTTCCTGACAGATGAATTTCTCAAAGGTTTAAAGGTGAATCTAATCTTAATTGCCAGTCTACCATTCCTACAAAACTATTGCTCTGTTATGGTAATTAACAAACTTTTTAAAAGTGAGATTTAGTAGTTTTAGTACTGAAAATAAGAGTAACAGTTCTGGGTAGGTTAAAACCTATACAATGTAATTCAGAGCCGTTTTACTATCAGCTATGAAAATTGTAAAAATTAAGATTGATAATTGGAATTTTTTCTTTAGCTATAGAATTCTTATTAACCAACTATTGATAGGGTGACTGAATAGTTTGAAATAAACATCCCTGCACCACAGTTCTAATAATTCACGGAAATATTTTGTACACTTTACCGCTAGGTCCTGCTTAAATAATATTCTAGAAGTTAGTGAGATATTTACGTAGTACACAGAATTACTATCCTGTGGAACATGTTTCCGTGGAACCTTTGCTAAGGTTGTAAATATTTAATAAATATTTAAGGAACTCTCTTTATGTTTATGAATTGGGTTGAATACTGAGTGATACAGATTACTTATATAGTGATTAGACCAGGTAATTGAAACACTCATATTATCCCTATAACCAGAATTATCCGATCCTGGGGTGATGAAGTATCACTATTATTTATTGCTTAAAAATGCCAAAACATAAGTTAATTGTCTCATTCTTATTTACAGGATGTGAGAAAGGTTATATAAATATTAAAACACTAAGTATTGTGTTATTCTTAATACAATACAGTAATGTACAAAATTTTTGTTTGATTTTTCCAAGGAAATCACTTAAAATTTTTTGGCAAGATCCGTTTAACTCAAAAGGATTGAAAAATTATAAAACTTAAAGAATATTAACGATGCTTCAACAAAAAGCATTTTAAAATAACTCATACTATTATATATATTTTTATAAAATATTGGTTGATTTTAAAGTTTTTTTCCCGTTTATAACTATAAAATCGCAAACAAATACACAATTCACAATGATCGACAAGAAGAACAACAATAATTATTAATATTAATCACTAAATTTATTACACTTAGTCGTAGTGCTGGGAGAATTTTACAAGTAACTTTACCTAGTATGGGATTAACAATTTTCAATCGATCATTCAAAAGATAAAAGAGAAAGGTGAAATTCTACCAAATCCTTCATCTCTGTACCTAATCCTGACATTTTTGTATACTTTCCTAACAAAATAGGTTTTTGTGTAGTATTACTTCTTCTTCAAAATAGTTTCAAATTCTCGCAATGTAGGGTAATGTTAAATACTAAAATAATAACAACCTATCATTAAACAATTAAATACCATAAGTATTTATCTGGCATTTATAAAATAAGAATCTTCTGAAATAATGGTTACTACACGACCACGTTTAACGCTAAACATAACAATGGGATTGCCTGAAGAATACAATCATAATTATGTGTCTGAAATTTTATTGATTAAGAGTGGTTTTTGCTCACTGTTGGGTGTTGTATTCGTGCTGTCTGGAACTGGTTATTTATGCACAATCGAAATCTGCTTGAACGTCGATCGGAGGAACTGTGAGTAGTTGGTGCATATTGACTTTGCTGATGGTTGTCTTACGACATTATCATCGATCTGCATGCAGTAGACGGTAGCTGGTCTGTTGATCGGCGAAACTGATTTGTGGCGCATGCGCTGCGGTGAACCACTGCTGCCACGCGCACGGCCTGACCTGTACCTGCTCAACTCACGGCTGGCGGAACGGAGCATTTACTGCTGCGCCTGCCGCTGACTGAATACGTCCCGCCTGACATCGCTGCCTGCGCCGTGCATCGCTCCGCATCGGGCGACATGGTGATTCATACCCGTTCAACTTTAGCGCAGCTTTCATTAATTGAGGCTGTTGTAAATGACGCAACGGGTTTTGACGACGCTACTGAGTGCGTGATTACTCGTATGTGTACGCAATTAAAAAGATTGCGAGTAAATTTTCCCAACGTAGATTTTGATGAGCTCGAAACTGATTTTTGCGAATTATTAAAAAAGCTGAATGACTCAAATATTTTGAGTCAAACCTTACTCTCTGAAAATGAACATTTAAAGTTGCATACTGGTGCCTTGGAAAAAAAACTCCAAGAGGAGAAATGTCAAAGACGTTCTGAGCTGAATGACTCCTTGAACGCTCAAGATGTGATTTTAGAAGAGAAAGACGCTATTTTAAGTGAGAACTTAATGTTAAAAACTAGTTCTAGTAAACTTAGGTCTAAGTTAGATGAACTTATGAATGATTATTCATGTGTAAATGCATTGCAGTCCGAAAAAGATATGTTAATTGAACAACTTAATTGTAACATTGATGAGTTAAACAGAAAGCACGCAGATTTATCCTCTTTGGTAAATACATTGAAAAATCAACTAAAATCGGCAGAAGCCGGGACGTGGCTAATGAATAGGTGGGTAGACGATAGAGTCCTAGACTCATACTTTGAAACATTTGCAAAAGCCTTTTCTGATCTACCTTGTAAAATCTTATTTTTGGGCCCAACTCTTGTTCAGATGGTAAAATTGGGGGCAGAAGATGATGCTAAGGCGCTTCTGTCGCAGGTGTCCCTTTCATCTTCGCATTATGTTTTCTGTTGTGTTAGTAACAACGTCGCGACCCTGAAAGACGACTCAGGGACCCACTGGAGTTTGTTATTTGTGGATGTTGCTGAGGGAGCAGCTTATCATTTTGATTCCCTAAACCAGTCAAATAATTTATCTGCTAAGTTAACGGCCTCAAAGTTGGGGGTGGAAGAATGTAACTTTACTGAGATTAGCTGTATGCAACAAAAGAACAGTTTTGAATGCGGTATAAGTGTGCTAGTGAACACTAGACTTGTAACTGAGGGGTTTTGTGCTCGGGGGCCCACGTCTCAATGTTCTTTCATGGACTGGTACAGGAACTTCTTTACGCCGGACTTTACTGCTGACGAGGAGTCTAGTGACAGACTGTCTGATGGTTCTTTACTGCTACCCCTGCTGAGTTGTGCAAGCCCTAGCAAGGTTGAATCATTGCCTGTAAATAATGTAAATAGAACTGTAGTTTTAAGTAAAACACAACCTGAATGTAAAAATAGCCAAAACTATGAGTCATACAATTTAGATCCCAGTGAATGGAATGTTGTCAAACGAAAGCGAAATAAGACTACTAGTCATAAATCCCAAACATACTGTGTAAAAAAGAGGCCTGGGCCGCTATGTAGAAATCGTTATCATGTTTTAGATGGTTCAAATAATATAACATGTGAAAATGATATTAGAGTTATTAAAAATGTATCAGGTGTATGGAGAGAAAAACCTAAACAGAAATCGCAGTCTAGAAATAGTTTTAAGCGAATAAAACGACTGAGGGCAAATGTAGTAACAGAGTCAACCGAAAAGCCGGCTTCACCCTATGTATGTTCTGTAATGGGATCAAACGGTGAACACCAACAATTACTTGTAAGTGAGGGTTGTACTCCTGAGCGGTCGCGGGGTACTGATCGGCAGGTTGGCGGTGGGACATTAAAGAATGTCTTGGTCATCGGTGACTCATTGTTGCGATATGCTGGGAATCTCTGCTTGAAAAATGGGGCCACCTTAGATATCAATCCAGGTGCAAAAATTGAGCATATTAAGCAAAAGCTTTTGAAGTATGTGCCAGACCAGCCAAAAATTATTTATATTCATGTTGGTACCAATAATCTTGTTGATGGTTATAACGGACGACCTGGGTACAATGGCGGTTGGGGGAAGCGCGCGGCACTTCATAGCATGGCGGACCTGTTGAGTACCGCAAAAAAACACTTTCCAATTTCTGACATTATGTTGAGTAGTGTTTTAACTAGGCGAGACATTGCACCACTACCACTTTGTAATTTTAATGAACAGCTAGAAGTTATGTGCATTAATTTTAATGTCACTTATGTTGACGCGAAACCGCCTGGTGAGGGGGTATCACCTTGCTCGTGATGGTCGTCACTTAAATAGGGCAGGAAATTTCTGGTTCGGGAAATTTTATTTTCAGGTGTTTGCACGAGAAAAAAGCTTTTCCGGGTGGATGTTCGCCGGTTTCCGCAGTTCCTGGCGACTTTAGAGCTGTTCCTGAGGTGTCACAGGCTTCTGTTCAGCATAAGGAGTCGGGAAACGGCATCAGAGGGGCGAGTTGTTTTCCAGAGTAGGGCACTTGAATGTGAGATCAATGAACACAGGTTTCCAGGAGCTGTGTGCGGTTATTGATGATTTCAAATTTGACATTCTTGGTCTCTCGGAGACGTGGTTGACTCCAGATGTTTCCTCAGATTGTTTCAGTGTAGATGGCTACTCTTTATGGCGCAAGGACAGACAGGGCGCTGAGGGTCTCCCGGGAGCCGCTGGTGGAGGAGTGGCACTCCTGGTTGCAAATCATCTGCAAATGACGCAGGTTTATTTGAACAATGTTGATAGTAGGTTAGAATATATCTGTGGCAAGTTTAGTTTGAGAAACAAGAAGCTGTGTGTGTGCGTGGTATATAAACCACCCTGTGTTATATATTCCACCCTGAGTTCTATTTTGTATTCTTTGTTTATTGATCAGATGTTGGATGTTGATGATGTTGTTTTGTTGGGTGACATTAATGTAAATCTTATGGATACTGGTAAGGCCGATTGTAGATTCCTGAAAAACATGTACGAATCGTTAGGGTTGGTACAACTCATAACAGAGCCCACTCGTGTCACCGAGAGCTCTTCGACACTGATCGACCATATTGTTGTGAATAAAGGTTTTGACATAGACAAAGTTGGTTTAGTGGATACGTCCAAAATTCTTGATTCAAGACGTAAACAAATTACGGACCACCACCTGGTATATTGTGATCTCAGGTATGGCAACTATAGGCCAAAGGAGAAATTTATAACTTATCGAAATTTTTCCAATTTCGATGTGTCTCTTTATGTTTCTTTATTGTCACGTATTGATTGGGATGATATTGAGACAAAGACCTCGGTCGATGAAGTTAGTCAATTGTTAACTACCTACATTGTCCAACTGCTTGACACCTGCGTACCGTTAACAAGAAAGCGAGTTACCAAGAAGAAAGCCCCATGGCGGAGTGACGAGATAAGAGAGCTCACAAAAGAAAAAAATTATTTCAAACACAGACTGCATGATAGTGATGTTTCGGCTGCTAGAACGTTGTACTGTAAGGCACGAAATAAATTGAACTGCGCCATCAGAAGAGCAAAACGAAATTACTTTCACGACAAGCTGAATTGTAAGGACTCTAAATCATTCTGGGGTGTTTTACGGTCCGGTGGAGTGCTGGAAAATGACCGTAATAGTGACGATATAAGATTCTCAGCTGATGACCTCAACAGGTACTTTGCAGGCATGGGTGGTGGAAGCGGGATTAGCCTCGAGAAACTGGATTTCTACAGAAACAATGTTTGTGAGGATCTAGCGCATGGTTTCAATTTTGTGCCAGTTACTGAGGGTGAGATCAAATGCATAATGAATAACATTACGTCAGTGGCTGTGGGGACTGATGGAATATCTATCAGGCTAGTGAAAGCCATGAGCCCATATTGCTTGGGAGCTATTACGCATTTGGTTAACCTGTCCCTTGCTTCTGGGTGTTTTCCATCATGCTGGAAGCAAAGTCTTGTCACGCCCATACCCAAAATAAAGAATCCAAGTGTGATTTCTCAATTTAGGCCGATATCGATCCTTCCGGCCATGTCAAAAATCCTTGAGAAGGTAGTGGTGAATCAGTTGACAGCTTTCATTGAGGCTGAAAATATTCTTCCTGTACATCAGTCTGGTTTTAGGAAGTCTTTCAGCACTACCTCCGCCTTGATAAACATTATGGATGAGCTGCATGTAGCGAAAGATAAAGGTTTTGGAAGTATTTTGGCGACGCTTGATTTCTCTGAAGCGTTCGACTCAGTGAATTATGAACTGTTTCTTGCCAAATTAAATTTCTATAGGTTTAATGAAATCGCTATAAAATGGTTTGGCTCATATTTGAGCGGACGGAGTCAGGTGACGAAGGTAAAAGAAAACTGCTCTTCCTCGCTGTCGAAGGATACAGGGGTTCCTCAAGGGTCATGTTTAGGGCCTGTTATGTTCATTTTATATACTGCTGATCTTGAAATTGCATTGTCCTCGTGTTCACTCTACTCCTATGCGGACGACTCTCAGATGCTTCTAACATATCCCCCTCCAGGTGTCCATGAAGCGGTGCAGTGTTTCAATGCTGATCTGCGTAGGGTTAAAGAGTGGTCGGAGGGACATGGCCTAAAGTTGAATGCAGATAAGTGTTCTGTGGTGCATTTTTGCTCACCATCCATTAAAGAGACTATAAACAGGAGTCTTCTCTCTGTTTCTGTTGAGGGTATTTGTTTGGAAGATCGTGTTTTTGTTAAGGTCCTGGGAGTTATAATTGACAATCAGCTAAACTTTCTTAAACATGTTGAATTGATTTCTCAACGTGCAATGTGTAAATTGAGAGTTTTGAATAGACACAGAGCGTTAATTCCAATGCTTTCAAAGCTGCATATTGTAAATTCTCTGGTATTTCCATCAATATATTACGCCCTTCCAGTGTTTGGTAGCTGCTTAACTCAAGAGGCAAATGTCATCCTTGCACGGATACAGAACAGTGCGCTGAGGTTTGTTTATAATCTAAAAAAATTTGACCACATCTCACCTTATCGCAAAAGAGCAAATTTACACTCTGTTCAAGATATTTGTAGGCTCCAAACTGTGACATTGGTGCATAAGGTTTTGGTAACTGGTGAACCCTCTTACCTGAGACGGAAACTAGTGGCGCGAGCGACTCTAAGAGAACGGCACACTCGACAGGACGACAAGCTGCAACTGCCGCGTGTGCGGTTGGAGGCTACAAAAAGGTCCTTCTCGTACTTTGGACCCCAGGAGTACAATGCCTTACCACCAGTTATAAAGACTTTGTCTGTTAAAACTTTCAAAAAGGAAGTTAAAACTGTATAGGTACCTTAATGATGTATTCTTGTTTAAGTATGAATTTTCTATGTAAATTACCAGCACGCAATATTTGGGTGTCACAGTTTTAAAATACGAATTGTACTGTTATGATTAGTTTGACGTGAGTCGATTTGTAAAACAGATTGTAAACTGAAATCCGCTCAAGAATAAAGGCCTTATTTATTTATTTATTTATTTTATTTATAACAATGGTGACGGTTGGTTCCGATAGCTAATATGTAGTAAAATGTTAATAACATTTGAGGAAAGTTATACGGGTTAAATTAAATAACTGTAAATTTTATTAATTTTACTTAAATTTAAGTTCTTTAATAAAAAAACATAACTAAGAATTTTATAAACGTACATGGAAAATAATATCTGGGAAAATCGTAGGGCAACACAGTCTTAAAATTAATCGTAACGTTTGCTGATATTCTTGTAGTAGGCCTGGATTTAGTTGATTAAATATTTAAAAATGCAATAATTTAATTATTTCATCTAGATTGGAGAGAGGATATTTATAGATTATCGATTTGAAAAACGTCCATATGAAAAAGTTATATAGTGTAAGCAAGAAGAACATACGTACACAAAAATGTAGCAATCTAGGGTCCGCAGCTAAATGAAGATATTTGTATCATATGCCATTCTTACTAGATAATATGAAATTGTATAGCGTAACTAAACAGTGTCATGAAAAATAAAAAAAAAAAACTATCGATAAATATAAGATTTAATGCAACTATTATTTGCAAATTTTGTTAAAATAAATCTTAAATTTTTAAAAAATTAAAAAAACTGTGACTTCTGAAAAAAATACACAATATGTAAGATATATATCATAAATAAATAAATATATATATATATCTTAAATATTGTGTAATTTTCTTTAGAGAAGTAACAGTTTTTGAAATTTATATATATATATATATATATATATATATATATATATATATATATTATATATATATATATATATATTATATATACTTCGTAAAATGGAATAACGTATTAAATATGTTTACACTATATTTCCAACATCGTACTGAACAAAGAATAATCTCCATTTTATATCAGTATCACTCATACACGTTATGAGTTGGTTAATGTTAAACCATGACCTCACTTAATTCTGAACTCTGCGGTGTGAGCAACAGTGGGTATCAACGGGAGAGTCACAAGTTGTGACACTGTGTCACAAAGCGTCATGTCAACGTAGATGCGGTTTACCCCATTGTGGCCAGATCGTGTCAATATCAGTAAACAATCATATAGGGATTAGTTTCGGTACGTTTATGAATTGTGCGGTTTAGGCAACATTTGGTGTTTACAGCAGTGTCAAGAGTTGTTTTGACACCGTGTCAGACAGCGGCATTTCAACCACGGCTATCATGAAGTGGCCGGATTGCGTCAATACCAGAAAGTGATTACATACGGGTATTTATTTCTCCATGTTTTTGTCCAACTGGACTTATGATCAGGTGTGAAAGGCAAGAGGATTTGTGAGATAAAACATTATGTCAACATTGTTCAATCACCTTGAAATATGTTAAGTGTTTTTTTTACTCTAATAAGTGTAGTTTTTTTACAACACAAAAGTAAAAACAGTAAAATTAAAAAATAACGTTTCAAAACACAAAATGTATTACATCCACAACAGACTAAAGAGGTGAGTGAAAGAACGAGAGATATATTAAGGTTGGCCAAGGCTTAAAATAAAGAAACGAGACAAATGAATAACGGCGAAAAGTATAGTACACTTATAGTCTGCGAAATGTTTGACAAATTAACGCAACCTTCCTTAATAAAGGGGGGGTTTCTATTTTCATATTATACTTGCATAGTAGTTTTGCAAGTATTTAAATTTCTACAGACCAAAGAAGGGCAATATAAAGAGTTCGCAAATGAAGCTATGAAGGTATCTGTTAATTCAACATAATAGTTAAAGTCCAACTAGCAAGATCCTCAGTTTTCGTATTTAAGGCGTGCTTGTCTTAATATTTCCTATGTAAATCACTGTTTAAGAAGTCACGCAACAGCCAAAAAATATAATAAAGCCTCAAGCATGCATTCTAAAACAAACACCAAGATCAATTACGCTCAAGTACAGCGATAAAACAAATATATAACAAATCATTGTTACAAATGATTAATTTTTATTCTATATTGAATATTACGAGCAGAGTATTAAAATATTTAGAATACTCAACTAAAGTAATTACTATTATTATAATTATGTTGTATTGAAAAATATTAAATAAATACTGTCCTTTCTTAAAGGCTAATTAGCAAAGGGGTATCAAATTTTGCCACTCACGGGGCTGTAAAACCCTCATTTATGTCGGTCTGTCCGGATGATATATTGTAAACGATCTGAGTTTTAGGCTTACAATTTTGCATAAACCTTTAATTAGATTATTATAGAGAAGACCGCTTTTAGAAATGGTCTACGTCACTCAGTAGAATTTTAACCACCGTCGAACTCGTAGTCCTCATTCAAAAATTAGGCTTCATGCAAAATTTCAAGTTTAAAGGTAAGTTAATTTTTAAAATATCGTGCAGACAGACATTTATTAGACTCAAGAATAATGGGATTCGCTAACGCTTAGCCAGATAAATTGTTGTTTTCCTGTATCTGTTGTGCAAATCATGTTATGTAACAATTCATTTCCCCTGGATTTCCAAATAGCATTCCCTACCAGTTATAACACGATTAGTTTCCACCGTAATCGTAACGGCCAATCTCAATCATGCCTGGACAGGTTGGCTATTACATCAGCAAATTAACCAAAAGCCATTTTGTTAAAATGTAAAAGTTACCTTTTAAGTTATTGTAACCCGTATTAACAAGGTGTAATAAAACAATGCAAAATAATGTTTATTTGTTATTGTTTTATTTATGCTATATTATAAAGTGAACAAAGTTCTTTCTTGGATGAATAATTCCCTCCTTCAAAGTATCTTATTGAAGCATTTGTGATAGTTTAGTGTTTTTTAAACTTAAAAAGTTACAGAATACTAAAATGTGTTATGACTAAAATGTTTCAATAGCAATATAAAATGAATAACGCATCATATTCAATATATCCTTAACACAAATGTATTTGTTTACTGTTATTTTATCTTAAGCGGGACAAAGTGTAACTAATTATATAACTTAAAATAAAAATTACAATAATAATAAAGGATGCACATATTAAGAAAATATAACTAGATTTTACTCATAAAACAAACTTACAGTAACCCAATGTATTCCAATATTAATGAACACCGAAAATGGTTTTTATGTTCATATTTCGCTATAAAATCAAGACAAATCAGATCTGGATAAACCCCAACAGACAATAAACAGAATTGAGTGGTTAGAAGTAATGCAATTAAACCTATGTGTAATTGTTGTAAAGCATTGCTTTCTATAGCATCACCTCAGAGCCATTAGCGTCTGTACCCTACCAGATGTTACAATAATGGGGGCGAACGTGTCGGAAGATGTAATCATGACTCATGTTTCAGGGATATTACATTTACCGTTTTCCATATAACGTAGTTTCAAAACATTATGTCTGATAGTAGTAATATTATCACGAGACCATCTTATTATTATGGTTTCGTTAGAATAAGGTAGATATAATATACATTAGTAATTAATTTAAATATTACTCTAAGTAATCGTACGAAATATTAATGTGATTAAATGATTGATATTTGATAACTAATAAAATGTAACTTAAGAATAATAACCTTTATATGTTTTATGAAATAGACGCAGTCCACTACCCTGGTCATACACAGTAGGCAAAAACCGGGCTAAAGAATGATAAGAGATGCTGGATAGAGATGGCGTAAAGTAAACCTTCAAACAGCAAATTTAGTGTCCCTTTTCCCACGGAAGCGCATACTGATGTCTTCATTAATCTCGAGTCTATAGCTCAACACAAACTGACCTTGTTTTAATGAGAGAAAAACATTACTGTCTTGATTTATGTATTAGTGGAGACTATTTTATAGGAATTTTAAATATACTGTTATACTATGGAGGAGACATAATACCGTTACACTGCGGCGGCTAAAAAGAGAGATTACAATTTTAAATTACAAGCCGGCTACACAAACTGAGCTGCCGGAAATTCAGGCACTATTAAATGTACTCAAATGACACATTCTTCAATGGTTTATATTAAATACCTGAGCACATCTCAAATTCTCATCAGAACATCGGGTAGGAAGCACCAGTAATCAGGCTTGCTATTAAATACACTTTTGAAATAGGAAACGAATTATTGCACATGTTAAAAGTATATTTTAAGAAGAACATTTATTGTAAAAAAACTTATTATTTAAATGTATTAATCTGAAAACATGTTGTTAAACTAAAAAATTTTGTTTTAAGCATAATGATTTGTTTACAGTACGTATATTTCAGTACATTCCAATAAAACGGCCTGAAATCATCAAATCAGGAACTGGAGACAAGTTTTTTCCAGGTACGTGATATACTTGGGTTAAGGAAAAAAGAGCGTTGCCATGTAAATTCATGTAAAGTAGGAAAATTAAAACACTCGAATCTGATTAACGAAAGTTTGCAATTTTTCCCGTAAAGCTATGCATTGAACCAGTGCGTAACAACTGTGTTTTGGATAAATGACTGTATTAATTGTATTTTTAGAATAATATTATAATTTAATATTTAATGATAAGTAGATCTAATTGATGTTACTGTCCATACCAAGTTAGGTAAAATAAATAAGTTATTTATGTAAATGTAATAAGACGAATATTCGATTTATAAATATCCAAATGTAATATGTAAAAAATCAGTTAGAATACATTCTCCATGTGTAAAATCTGTTACAGTGAAAATTCTGTTTATTAGTATAGATGATACAAATACTAAATAGTGAGGATAATCAGTAAATCCAGTATTTTACTGTAATTTATTTCTTAGAAATATAAAAAAATGTTATTTGTTATTTATTTTTCATACCACAAGTATGGGTATAAAAATTCAAAGAAGCAGTTATTTTCAGTTGCGAAAACTTAGTCGGTTTTCTCTGTTTTACTTTGGAGCTCTGCTTCTGGGAAGTGCAGTCATGGAGGCAATTCAAAGCCATTAGTTTTCGTTACGTCACCATTCGGATTAAACCTAAAAATAAACATTCCGTCGATCTAGCTGCGCAATATCCAATATCCTCTGGTATCGCTGAAGAACCATATGTTGTTATAATATCTACGTTTGGTCATCGTACATATGATATTTTCTGTCTTGTTTATTTACATCCCCCCAATTCACAATTATAAGAGTATCGTACGCCTACTACAACATTAATAATTTATTATTATTCTGTAATAATAATCTTTATTCCCATATTATCGAGCTTTGAAAATGGTTTCATATTCCTAACACTCTATAAATTCAATAAAAAGTATTTATTCTTAAAAGGCTTTGGTGGCAAAAGAACTCCTTAAAACCTACCTTGATCGATGAGATTCCGTTAAATGGGTTTGTAATGTACGACATAATGTGATAAAAATGCTTAATTTATTGTACTGTTTTAAGTCTGTAAAATGTTTATGATGGCAAAATTTGACTTCAAAACAGTAATTTCACTAATTAGTTGTACGATACTAAATGTACAAAGAGTAATTTCACCGTACCTGAAAGATAAAAAAAATATTGGTAACTCAATATCTACCAGCTTTACACATCCAAACTTCACCTCAGAAAGCTGGGAGGTATTTGAACCCACGTCACTGCAACGATAAACTGTAAGATGATAGTTCTCTCCCTCCACACCCAGACTGTGTCAGAAGCTGGCTCCTTGATTAGTGCCAAAGGGCTTAATCTAGGAGCAAACAAACAGTGGGAGGCTGCTTTAATATTTAACTTCAAGTATTTCTGGCGTAACTTTACCTCTTCTGGGAGATGTTCTTCTCCCGTAAACTGTTTGAAAAATTTATTTTACTACGACATTTTCTGATTGCACCTCAATTCCATGGCATTGTAATATAAGTTCGTTAGTCTTTTTTATAAAGAAGAACAAAAGTATTAAAACATTAATGTAGGATATAAGATATATCCTATACTTATATCTTCTACTACTCCGACTTATGACAGATATGACTACAGTAGGTAAATTTTATAAACATGTATGAACAACTGTTTTTATTATTTTTCATTCTAAAAAGAGAAATAAATGATTTTGAACATATATCAAACTAAAATTCTTCATAACAATCACGCTATTGTATGAAACCGAACAAAATTTATGTTTTTTTATATAACTTTTTTAATATCCCGACTCTTCTCCAACACGTATTTAACAACAAACTTTATTTAATCCTATATATGAAAAACATTTTATTGCTAAATATTTACATCAAATGTTTTCACCATTCCTCAATAGGAAAAATTGTTTTGTTTTTGCCGATAGTAGGGTAAACTGTAAACAAATGAAACTCTTTTGGAGGCTTCTAAGGGTGGGTTAATATATTTCAATCTATTCCTTAAGTTTTATTTATAAAGAGTTAGCAGCTTTGATGAGCTATAATGTATAATTAAGATGGCTAAATTTTGTTCATGACAGTAAATAGACTAACATTTGAAGTATGATGCAATTATTTACAAACTAAAAACATCAATATTCTAGAACATTTCTGAATCTTAAAACGTGTATAATATTTTCTCAACATGCCACGAACTCAAAGGTACGGGGCCTGCTAGAGGAATGAAGGTCTCAGAAGACAATATATTGGAGAGATATGAGACTTTACTAGGCTGAAACTACAACAGACAGAGAGATTACATAAACTGGAATCTTCCAGAGTTTTAACCCGTAAAGAGGCTTAGACTAAGTGTAGCAAAAATCATTACTCAGCATTTATAAGACGTTAATTCACGAATCTTAGATATTTGAGGGAAGGAAATATTTCACAGATTAAGAACTAGGGACCCTAAACCCGGGTGCTATGATTTAGCCTTTTTTTTAGAAATTATTTTAGTATAACTATTTAATTAAGTTTCTATGGTCCGGGAATTTCCAGGAATCTATAGCTTGTGCTGAGAAAATTCTTAAATACCTATAAATCTCAAAGCTTTTGAGCTCTACACCAATAAGGCTAGAGAAAATCTTACAGTTCTATTTTTTCAAATAAATGAATAATGACTCGCACACACAAATACTGAAAATGTCAAAAATGTCTGAAATTGTCCAAAATGTCTGAAAATGTCCACCCCAAATCTTTCATAACCATTTGTCCATACAATAAACCTCGAACGAATTAGATTATTTATACTATAAACTATTTAGACTCTTGACGGATGCCGCACAAGAGGAAGTTACGTTATGTGTAGAAAACGTTTTTCCATCATGCTTAGGGAAAGAGACTAAAACATTGTTTAGCACTCAATTAGGAACCTAGCAAGACAATTTGAGGATCTCTTCTCCTAAAATTCAGTATATGTAATAAAGTATATGTATGTAATGTCGAAACGATTGAAATAATTTATTTTAAATATCTTTGATATCGAATATTGTGGATCTCTTCAGATAAACATGCTTCCAGATTCCATGACCCGAGTCTTTGACAGCATCAGATCCAAAAGCTGCACTAAGAGGAAGGTGAAATGGATATAACTGAAAATTCACATTGAATAAGTCCTTCTACCATGCTAAGTTATACGAAGATTACTAAATGGTTAGAATATGTAATAAAATAAAATTTGATTGGAAAGACATCATGTAACGTACGGTTTAAAGTTTTTTAGTGTTGTCCCATTTTAAGTAATCATACTCCCATTTTCATGACAGGCGGGTGGACCACCCTATTCTTAAATTCCTTTTCACTTAAAAATATCGTACTGATACACATTGAACAAATCAAACGGCTTTTTAATATTCGCCGACTTAGATGTTTATATACAGCATGCACTGTACTTTATGAGAACAACCCTACTCAAGGACTGGTCACTAAGGTACTGGAATCCCTTTATTGCATACCACAAGGATTCCGTTTAGTACCGGAGTGCTAATATCACACAAGTCCTCGTGTCTTGTTAATTAGTCATGCAGCATCCAACACAGCATCACCATAGGTAATGGTGGAGTCCGACCAGACTCTCTTTTTCTAAAGCACATACTGTTGTTTCTTTCTTCGTCCGGGCCAAATAGAAAGGTTGCAGGTTCATATGTACCTCTTGGTCAAATGAAGAGATGTACAGATTTTGTTGTCAAAAGCATCCATCTTTACCAACATTGGAAAAGTTACATTCAGCTCGATAAAGGATTTGGTCATATTCTGTCAATCTCGTCAAAACTGTGTTGTATCGGCATAACTTACGTGAGAAGGTGTTTTGCATATACGAAAACCAATTTAGCAATTAACATATACACTTGTTTTTCCTTGTATTTTTTTTCTTGTCGGGTTTAATTTGTGTGGAATGAGAAAAATGAAAAAAATACGAACCCGAAATTTAGATATGTACGGTTCTCGTAGGTTGTCTTGGAAATGCCATAACAAGGTAACTCACGCTGCCAATTTATTTTGCCACATATAGAGAACCAAGGTAGGCTTGCAAAAGCAAGAAGTAACAAAACCTTTTTCAGTTCAAGGGCATCAGTTTATATTTTTAAGTAGTCGTATTCGCCTATGAATTGACGAATTTGTTAAAAGTCGTAATAGAAATTTATAAAAAGTATATTTGAAATATTTTATATTATATTCAAAACATATTCAACAGGTGGCAATTTGTTATTATTTAAGTAAAACAACCCACAATTCTTTTTATTTTCATTTTCAGTATTATGACCTTTTTTACCTTTTACCTTTTTTTAATAGATTTGAAAATACATAGTATTATATAAAATACGATGTAGTATATATTCTGAAATAATGAGTACTTAGTTTAGCATGATAATTAAGCGTAATACGGGGAGTCATCGTATGTACTCTCCTTTCTGGTTTAGTTTATAGTGACTATATATATATTATATATATATATATATATATATATATATATCTTTTTATATATATATATATATATATATATATATATATATATATATATCTTTCTTGTGTGAGTGTGTATGGGGTTGAACTCCTCCTAAACGGATGGACCGATCTTAATGAAACCTTTTGTGTTTTCATGTGAATCCGAGAATGGTTTAGATTCACAAATCGGTCCAATTTAAATAGTTTATTTAATTATTTTTTTTAACAATAAATTGTTGATGTTGGAGTGTTTTATATTGGATCCGCCAGACTGCGCTACGACACGTAAAAACAAAGTGAACTGTTACTTAACAGCTGTTAATACTTTCAGCTGAAGTTCATCAAAGAAGCAGAAACATTAATTGTTGACATTTAAAATTTATAAAACTTTATTGTAAAGTGCTTGATCAGTAGTGTAAAGCAAATTGCGAAGATGAAGTTTCACCAATTGTTCTATGTAAATATTATAATATTACAAACACAGCCATAATGTTTTTCTATTTTCATTCCAGGTTGTCCCCGACAGTTTGTGCTGCTATCAAATTTGTGTGTAGTTTTGTAACATCGTGTAATTATTGTGCTAAGTGCTAATTGTAATAATACATTATAGAGATTGAAGATGTTTGAAGTGCATAAAAACTATAGTTATTTATTGAAGTTATTGAACACATTTTGCAAATTTAATGAAGTGAGTATATTGGTCGCATAACCTCAAATAATTTAAGTAGCATACAAATCAAAAGGTTGTTTTTCTATGTGTGAATAACTATTGTTAAAAGTTTAGATAATTCAAGTTTGAAACTAATTGGATTTAAAAATAATTTGATTGTAATTAAAATTTTTAATTTGCAGTCAAAATTGGTCACATAAGTTCAAATTAAGTAGCATAGAAATCACATGAGTGAATAACTATTGTTAATAGTGTAGGAATTGGTTTTAAATTAAATTATATTGGCCAGTTCCGATACTAGGCTATACCGTAATTTTAAATAACTAATTTTATAATGTACATTTTTTCAATTTACAACTTAATTTATCATAGGCCTAATGCCATTGAATGTACAATATTTTTTGTTAATCCTTCAAGAGTATACACAAACAAACTAGATGGTTTTCTGATAGGGCTGAAGTATAATAAGTGGCCTCCATCGCAATCAAATTATTGATATTTTTGAATAGCCTATCTAAACTACTATCCGAATTAATTATAGTTATGTAAATGCTGAAGTATAATAAGCGGCCACCATTACAATTGAATTATTGATATTGCTGATTAGTCTATCTAAACTACCGAATTACATCATACTTATTTAAAATTACAGTATAGTGTCGGAACTGGCTAACAGAATTTAATTTATCTCAAATACTAAAATAAGTATTCTCTATAGGGCTGAAGTAAAAATTAGTGGCCACCATCACAATCGAATTACAGATATTTCTGAATAGCTTATCTAAACTACTAAAATGACAATCCGAATTAGATTATAGTTTATTTAAAGGCTGAAGTGGTAATAAGCAGCCACCATCACAATCAAATTATTGATATTTCTGATTAGCCAAACACAATTTAATTTAAAACCAATTCCTACACTATTAACAATAGTTTATTTAATCGTGTGATATATATGCTACTTAATTTGAACTTATGTGACCAAAGTGTTAACAATAGTTATTCACACATAGAAAACACAAACCTTTTGATTTGTATGAGGTTATGCGACCAATATACTCACTTTATTCAATAAATTTTCAAAATTAGTTTAATAAA
>NW_025781319.1:0-40923 GCF_021130785.1 Homalodisca vitripennis | reverse complement strand
ATAAAAAAAAACTTTATTAATCCTGGAATGTAAAATTTTATACCAAAATTAATTATTAAAGGGAAAACATTTAAGTTAAATTTAAAATGAAAGATTTGCCAAAATTAAAATGTACTATCTGGGAAATCCCCTTTCAAATGTCAAAATCACCTTATTATGAAAACAAATTAGAATTTTATTTTTAAAAAAATTTTGAACTTTTTTTTACATAGAAATAAAAAAATTTTACTTTTTTGCCCCCCCACAACAAGTTTCACTCCGCTTTTTAATCCAAATAACCAACACCCAACCCTTTTCTCCCCTAAACCAATCCAACCCAATTACCAAATTGTAATTTAAATTTTCATAGTGAGTTGGTTTTTTTTTAACGGCTACTTTTTCTATATAACTATATTTAATAATTGATTAATTAATAAAAAAAGGTTGTGGGTTGTTTGTTTGGGTTTTAATATATATATAAAAAATATACAATTCCTCTTAAACGTTGCAAATAAATAAAAAATAATAAAAATACATGTTAATATTTTATTTATTAGCAATCCTCCATTTAAAAACAGAATAAAATTAAATAAACCTTTTTTTAAAACTAAAAAATTAAAGTTCTTAAAATTCCATAATGTATTTTTTAAGGTTTTAAAAACTTTTGGGGGAATAATTTACTGGAAAAATTTAAAAAAACTTGGGACGAAATGAATTAAATTTTATTTAAGACAAAAATGAAAAATGTAAAAGCAAAATCAGTTTAAACACGGGCCCGACCCACGTTTTGGCCCGGGAAACCCCCTGTTCACCTTAAAAGTAAGGGGGCAGGGGGTCAAACCCTTTGTTTATTCCCCCCTTGGAAAAATCAGAATTTATACATTGGTTTTAATTTTAATTTCATCCTTTATATTTTTCGTTAACTTTCTCTTTTTCCGCTCACACCCTTATGAAAGCTGAGATTTACTTATTATTTTACTCTTCCTATTCTTGTTTTTTTTTTTTCTGATTCCTATTCTTTTCCCCCCACGGTTTTCTACAGTTTAAAAGTTTATTTCCTTTCCACCTTCTATCTCCTGTTCTCTACTTTTTTCTCCCCCTGCCATCTGCAGCCCTTTCTAACCCTCTTGTTTTAAAACATCTCTTTTCTTTATTGCCATTCTTTTGCATTCTTTTTTTTCATGTTTCCTAAAAAATATTTCGGCCCCTTTCAATGCATGTTGAAATTTGGCACCTTTTTTTTTGGTAGGTAACGAAATCTTTAAAACCTCACTTTAAATTATGTCTTTCCTTCCTTGCTTCCTACTTCCCCTAACTTCCCCCGTCATGAACTTTCCAATTTTTCGTTTCTCTCTTACAACATTTTTCCCCTTAATTTTTCTTGTTTGATTTAATTTTTTATCCCTTTTTCCTGGGGACCCCCTTTTGGTTATCTTCCTACTCATCTGTAAATCTTTCCTCCTTTTCCTTATTTTCTCGTTTGTTCTCTCGTCTCTCCCCTTGGCGCGCCTTCCTTTCTGTTGTTCATTCTGAAACCTCCTTCCTCGTGAAGCTTTCTAAACCTTTAAATCCCCTTTATACTTACCTCCCCTCTTGTTGTTTTTAAACAATTTTAATAAATCATAAACGGTTTGGGCGATTTACTCTAAACGTTCTGTTTTGCTCTGAATAACCGATTCTTTTTTCTTCGGACCCAAATGTTGTACTTTTTTTGCTGTATCATTGTTTTCTGTTAAACTTTTTATAAAAATCTGCGGATTTTTTTGCTTTTCTTCTTTTCCCTTTCGGGGTTAATTGGTCGTTTTGAATTTGGTTTTTACTCTTATGCTTTTTTGTCATTCTTTTTCAATTTGTAAGAAATTGGGGTTTTAATATTTAATCATTAAACCTTTTTTTAAATGTTTTTTTTGACATTTTGAAAAAGGTTCTTTTTCAAAAAAACGAACAATGGTTTTCTTTAACCCCACCTCGTTGTTCCCCGTGGGGAAATTTTATTTGTTTTAAAGCTGTTTGTAATGGTTTTTTGTTTCCTGTGCCCCGGGGGAAATTTTATTTTTTAAATTTGAATTTTCCCTTTTTCTGCCTTCTCTCTTTTTATTACCGCATCACCCACTAATTTTGAACTTGAAATGTTTTTGGGTTCTTAAGTTTCACCCCCTTTAACTTTGTGCTGTTTCTGTGAAAACCAAAATTTTTCTAAATAACATACAAAAACCCTGCTTTTTTTCCCCAGGAACTGCTGAAACTTTAAATCGGAAAAATTAGTTGATTAACTTTTCCCTCCTTGTAAAAGCCGTCAAAAGAGGCATGGAAAAATTTTCTATCCTTCACTGCTTCGATTTCCCGTCGGAAATTTTGCTGGATTTTAATTAAATTGGGTATTCCTGGACCGGACCTCGTTTTGTTTGGGGGGGAAAAACCTGTCAATTTGGCGGGATCTCCTACCTAGGGCCAAAATTTTTAAAAATTTCGGCCCCCCTGGCCTAAACCCGACCCCCCCCCCGAGTTGTTCACTGACTGTCCTTAAAATTTCTTTTACGAATTTTGTGGTAATTACTGTTTTTTTATTTAAAAAATTTTTATTTAAAATTTTATATTTTTAAATTTGTTTTGGGTTTGTGCCTTATCAAGTCCCCCCGCCTTTTCCCTTGGGCCCCCGCCCCGCCGACCCGACCCACCCCCCCCAAACTTTTTTTTTTGTCTTTTTTTTGCCCCCCTTAAAATTTTCGCCCTGCCGGGGCCCTGTTCCTAGGGGAAATGCCACTGACTAAACTCCCTTAAACAATTTAAAAGGTAAACTCGCCCTTCACTCCCTTTAGGGGGGTCTCTGGCCGGATTCTTCAACTGGGTCCTTCCATGGCCCCCCCCTTTTCTCTTTCCTCTTTTTTTCTTTCGGGGAGCGGATTGGGGGGCCACACGGGCTTGCTTATCTGCTTCTTCGGTTTCTTGTTGCAACTTCTGTAAAAAAAACTCCTCCTTTCCAACCCCGTTTTTTCTGTTGTCTTGGCGGTGAACCGCTTTTTTTAAAAAAAAGGGAATTTGATTCTTAAAACTTAACGGTAAGGGCATTTTTTTTTACAACATTTTGTTTCGAAACCTTTTTCAATAAATCCTTTCTTTCTTCGCACCACATCTATCTTTGTAAATATTTTCGGTCTACTTGCGGGCGTTTTAACTCCCACCTAAAAAGGTCTTACCTTTGAAAACCCCCCGTAAAAACCCGCGGGCCCCCGGTTAAAAAAGGGGAAAAGTCCCCTTTTTTTCCGTGCCGGCACCAAAAAAAGGGAGGGCCCTACGAAAACCGGGCAATTCCCTCCTTTTTCCTAAAAATGGGTGATACCTTGCGGTTCCCTTTAATTAAACGCGGCGACTTTTTTCTCAAAACTTGAATTTTTTTAAAAAATCAAAAATTACAGTGTTTTCCCCAATGAACCCAAACGGGAATTTTCTCTTTTGATTGAAGGATTAGCTTATCCTCGGTCTCAAAAATTTTCTATCATTAAAATATTTGCATGAATTTCTTTTTGCGGGGCCTGGCCTTGTGGAGGGAATTTGCCCTTTTCAACCCTTTTATGTCCTTTTTAATTCTTTTCTAGATTCGTTTGGGCTGCGACTTGAAGGGTCCAAAACAAATTAAAACGGAGGTATTGTGGTCGTCCCTTTGCGATCCTCTTAAGCTTTTTTTTTCCCTCTTCCCCCTGAAAGGCTTGGCTCTTTTGGAAATTTCCCGGATCTAAAAGGGTGGGGAAACGGAGGAAAAAATTAAAATTTGACTAACTGGAGTTCCTTCTCTTTTTCATCCAAATCCCCTGTGCGGATTTAAATTTGTGATTCTTGGCCGGGGCCCAGGCCCCCCGGGGTTGCCTTCACTCCCCTCTGCAATCGTTTTTAACATTCCCTTTTTCTTCCCCTGGGTTTTAAAATTCCCCTGTGGATCATTCAAAATTTTTTTAAATGTTTAGGGCTCTTTTCTGTTTTGGTCGTTTTCCCCCAAAACCTTGGGGAAAGGGGGGAAAAAACCCTTTCCGGTTTGCCCTGACCAAATTTTTCAAAATTTCCCTCTGCTACCTTTCTTCAAAAAAATTTTACCTGGTGAATTAAATCAATATCTGACCCAAAAACCCGGGAAGGTCCCCCCCCAAAATTTTCCCTGATTTCGCTTTTTTTCCGGAATTCCCGGAGTTAAATGGGGATTGTGGGTGTTGGGGGCCCCTCCATATTCGGCAAATTGCTTTGTTTGGAAAAAAAAAAAAAAAAAAAGTCGGGTCCCCTTTGGGTTTCTTATGTTTTCTGCAATGGGTTGGCCTGTCTGGGTTTCTCCCCGGGGGAAAATACCCCGGGGTGCTGTAGCCTTTTCTTTAATGGTTTAAAAATTTCCCCTAAAGTTTTTGCGGGCCCTGATCTGAAAAAAATTCTTCTGTTCGCCGGCATAGCCCCTTTTGGGAAAAGGGGGCTCAAAGGAAATGTGTGCTGCCCCCAAAGTTTTTCCCATCTTCGGGTTCAATTTGCCCTTCTTTTCCCATTGCGCCAATTTTCTTTGCATGCATTAAACCCCCACCTCCGGCTCTTGCCTACTTTTTTTTTGACCTTCCCCTTCTAAAAACCCCCAATTTTTTCCCACCCCAAAACCTTTTGAAATTCCCCGGAAAGGTCCTTTGACTTTTTTTTTTTTGAAAATAAAATGTTTAAAAGGGGGAAATTTTTTTTGTGCCCCTTGGTTAAATTTTTCCCCCCCCCCCTTTTTTTTTGCCCCCTTTTTTTTTGTTTCATTATGAAACGGGGGGTTTTTTGATATCCTCCGCCCCATCCTTTGCTTTTTTGAATTTGGGGTTTTTGTCCCAATCCCTTCTTTTAAAATAAATTTTCTTTTTTTATTTTGTACCTTTTTTCCAATTGTTGTAATGAATTTCCCCATCCGGGGCCTTTTTACCCTTTTTTTTGAAACCCACCCCCACACCCGTCCCCAAAACCCCCTTTATGCCAAGAATTTTCAAAAGTTTTTTTTGGTGAGATTTTGTTTGGGAAAAATTGAACCTTTTTTTTTTAAACTTTTGGTGTTTTTTCCCCTTTTTTCCTTTGAATTTTCGGGAAAAAAAAAGAAAAAAAAAAACCCTTTTAAATTTTTTTTCCCTGATTAAAACCCAAATTTCCCGAATTTAATTTCCCCCCTTTTTAAAAAAATTTTTGCCCCTTTCTTTTTAAAGTTCGGTTTTTTTTTTCCTCGATGCCCCACCCCAAAAACCCCCCCCCCCCCCAAAAAAACCACCCCCCCCCAAAAAAAAAAAAAAAAAAAAAAAAAAAAACCCCCCCCAAAAAAAAAACCCCCCCCACATTTTTTTACAAACCCCCCCCCCCCCCCCCCCCCCCCCCCCCCCCCCCCAAACTCCCAACCCCCCCCCCCCCCCCCCCCCCCCCCCCCCCCCCCCCCCCCCCCCCCCCAAACAACCAAAAACAAAAAATTTTAATTTTTTTTTTTTTTTAAAAAAAAAAAAAAAAAACCCCCCCCCCCCCCCCCCCCCCCCCCCCCAAAAAAACCCCCCCCCCCCAAAAAATTTCCCCCCCCCCAAAAAAAAAAAAAACAAAAAAATTTCCCCCCAAACCCCCCCCCCCCCCCCCCTTTTTTTAAAAAAATTTTTTTTTTTTTTCCCCCCCCCCCCCCCCCCCCCCCCCCCCCCCCCCCCCCCCCCCCCCCCCCCCATTTTAACCCCTTTTTCAAAACCCCAAAAAAAAACCCCCCCCCCCTCAAAACTTAAAAAAAAAAACCCCCCCCCCCCCAAACTCCCCCCCCCCCCCTTTTCCCCAAATTTTTCATTTCCCCCCTTTCCAAAACCCCCCCTTTTTTTTTTGAGGACCGAGGGGGAAACTGGTCCAGCCGGTGGCTACGGTTGGTTTTAAATTTATGGAATCTCCTCTGAAAAAACCCTATGCCTGGTTTTGAAAGGGTTTTGGAAAGGGTAAAAAATTGTGCAAAAATTTGAACAATTGTTCCCCGGGACTTTTCCGTTGTAATCCACTTTGGGGCCCCCCAAACTTTTTCCTGATAACCTAGGGGGGCGTAATCTGTTTCATCTTTTGGCAAAAATAAAAAATTTTAAATCTGTTTCTTTTGCCCTAAATGATTTTTCTTTTTCTAAAAATTTTTTTTGTTGTTTCGTTTGAAATCCTCCCCATCCGCTGACCCTGTTGAAAGCTCGGTATTCTTCGAAAAATATCAAATTTTGAGGGGTGAACAGAAATATAAATTGAAATTAATGAAAAAAAATTTTTATTTTAAGTGTAAAAAATATAATAAATATAAAAATAATTTTATATAGTGAAAAAATGGACTTTAAACAGAGAACACGTACCATTAGTGTGTTGGCGGTAGAGTAGAGCAAAAAAAAAGTAATGGACCCTGGTATGGGGGGGGGGTATTTGGGGCCTTAAAAAGGGAATTTTTACCGGTCCCCCAAAAAATGGTCCCCCTTTACACCATAATGGGGTATTTGCCCTATTCTCACCATTGTCTTTCAATGGGGGTTGTATGGCCCCGGTATCGGGGTAAACAAAATTTAAATAAATGATTGATGGAGAAGTGCCTGAATCCCTTGTCAACCAAGACAGTTTAGCCCTTCCCAACACGCAACTTTGTGTACACGGCAGAACCCTTTTTAAATTACGTCAAGCAGAGTGTCCCTGTCGTGTTGTTAAACCCCGGCCCAAGGCGGTTTCTGTTGGGTTTAAAAACAATATGTGCCGACGAAAAAACAAATACACTCATAATTTAAAAAATTCCATGTTGTATTAAAAAGGAAATAACCCTTTTTTGGTCAAAATGTAAACTCCAACATCCCCGACAAAACCCTGACACACAATTCACTACGCTTCGTGGATGGTTGATCCCATAATTGACAGCACTTACACATCCGAATTCAGTCCCCGATATCTTGTGAAGCATGATTAAGCCTCTTAGCGCTAATAAAAATATGCTATCGTCCTGGCTGAGATAACAAAAAAGTAACAGTTCCAAAAGTTTTGGGGTTTTAAATCTTAACATAAATATTTTAACGATAAATAAAAGGCTATTATTTTATAAAATTTTACAAAAAATAAAATTTATGTCCCTTTTTTACATTTTCAGTGTATTGTGTCCTTGTAAATTCAAAGAACACATGTAAAAACGTCTCGTTCTTGCCCCCTTTTGGTAAATAACCAAAACGATTTATGCTTTTAATTTTTCAATCACAATTTTAGTTTAAATAAATTTTGAGTGAAAATTTGAACTGAATGGTTTTTTAATTGTTTATAGTGAAGCTTACTTTTATGTGCAAAAGAAATGTATTTGTTTCAGATTACAAAAAATAAAACTTTATTTAAAGTTTTTTAAAGCGGGGTAGAAATTCGATTTTTTAGCCAATTGAAAGGGATTTCTGTAGGTACTGTGGTCAAAAACTGTTTTAAATAAAAAAAAAACCATTTTGTTTGATTCAAAAAAATAGGTACAGGGTTTTCGGTATTTCTATACCAAATTTGAATTTAAAAAAAAGTATTCCAAGTGTGTTTTTTGCAATGTGTGCTTGTTCTTCTTTTTCTTGCAGAAAACACTATTTGTTTTTACCTTTAATTTAGTTTTCAGCCCCCTACTACAAAGAATCTTCGAGTACTTAAGTATTACGGGAGGCACTTTTTTTTGAAAGAATTTTTCTTACAGGGACTTGAAAAAGATTATTTAAGAAAGAACGGCTCTCACATGGTGAAAATTACTTCTATTATGACAAGGGTTTCGTTTTCTCCCCCCCAAAAGCGATTTGGCGAAAAGGAGGACTTTCCCGTCCCTATCTATATTTTTTTGGCTTTATAAGTCGTACGTAAATACTTTTAATTACAATATTATGCCAAATAAAACAATTTTAAAATTTTAAACTTTACAGTACTCACACAATCTGACTTAAATTTAGATCTATCTTGAAAAACTTTTCTTTTTCACCAGTAGGCGGTGGCGGATCCAATGTCTCTAATGGAAAAGTTTGGATGATGGGGGAGTAATCTGATTTTGGGAAAGACGATGGGGATTGTCCCGGTAATCTGTAAGGGCTTTGGGGGGCCTGGGCTCTACTCTGCACTTCTGACAAAAAAATCCCATGAGTAGTCCAAAAATTAAAGCTCAGATCACTAGTAGATGGGGGACAGATTTTTTTCCCTTCTTGTTAACATCGCTTCCTCTTAGGTTTCAGAAAAAAAGAACCGTATTTGACATATAATTTTTCAGTATGTAATAAAATCTTTCTTTCCAAAAATGTTTTTTTTAGGACTCAGTACGAAAAACTTCCCAAAAATTTTGGCCCCCGGGTTAAAAGGAGGAAGGTCATTACCTTGTCCCCATTTCTTGTAATCATCATAAAAAAATACATTTGAGATAAAAATTGCATGTTACTTGCCGATTCACTAGCCTACTCAGTATAAACAAAATAAAAATAGTTTGGCACGTTTAAATTTATGAATATTATGGGTCAAATTTTCCATCATAGCATTGATATTTATAACCGATAATCATATTCAATTCATGGGGGTGGCCCGCTTATTGTACAGCAGCCCGTGTAGGCCTGTGTTCCCACGAAATTTTAAAATCTTAAATTCTAAACTCCGAATAATAAAATAAAGTTCAAGTACTGCGTTAATAAATGCTCCACTTGAAGGGAATCAAATACTTTTGAATGATTTAAATGCTGTCGACATATTTACTCTGTAAAGTAAAAATTGAAAGTACTTGCTGCTGAAACAGAATAAATAAATTAAGTTATTTTTTTAATCTAAAGTGTGCATTTCTTTAAAAAAAAAAATTTTTGCTACACTATAATACAATCTTAAGCCTATTAAGAAATTTTCAGTTCGATTTTATTTTTCCAAATTAATCCAAACGAATTTAAAAATGTTTATGTTTTTGAAAAAGGGCCCGCTTAAAGGAAAATTTTGGTTTTGTCAAAAAACAATTAAAAAATTCGTGTTGAAGTTTTACTTTACAGAAACCCTGTTACCTTGGTAACATGAAAAGAATGAAGGGAAGATAAGTAAAAGTGACATTTCGACCCTGAGGGTCCTTTTCAAGACTTATTGTGGCACAGTGTAAAAGTATTTGTAAAGTTGACCCCCACCATCCATTTTTTTTAGTTCCCTGTTTCCTTGTTGTATCTCTAGAGAATACTTTTCATACTTTTTTGTTTAAACTTGAATTTACAAGGATAAAAGAAATACAGTACGTAATATTTTCTGTTTTTCCCTTAAAATGTTATGATTAGCTGAAAGGGTTTTTGAAAATTTCTCACCCTCAGCAAAACCACTTGATGGAAAGATAAAATTCCAGAAAAATATCTTTTTCTTGGGCGGGTACAGAAAAATGCTCTCTCCCTTCTACTTTTTGTTACGCAGCATCATTTTTAAATACTAGTTTTTTTTTTTTTACATTTTTTAACTTACATCCATCTGATAATCACAAAATTTTTTTGGCACTGTTTTGAAGTCTGACAGACTCTAATTATTATTTTGGTGTCCCCTTTTACTTTGAAATAAAGTGCAATATAGAAAAAAAAAAACAAATTTACACTAAAAACAATTATTGTGTATAAAACCCTTTGAGTCTTAGGGGCAACCCTCTTTTAGGTACAAAATTTATAATTATGTAATAACCCTGATATTGAAATAAGTAAAAGTATGGAATGAAGTATAATTTTTAAAAAAATTTGTAATCCCACACTTTCAAAAATTTTTATTTAACTCAAACTAAATTGCCCCACTTTGAATTTTTGGGAAAATCATTTACCAAAAGTATAAGCATGGATTTTTTTTGCATTTTTGAAAAAATTAAAAACTCAAAAATTTGAATTTATTTTTCAAAAACTTTTACGAAAAAGTATGTTGTAGTACAAAAAAGGTAAGAGATTTAGAATGAGTAAAAAGATACCACCCCCAAATCTATCTAGCTCGACTAGGAGTAAAGCTATGGTGTTTTAAAAAATATGTTAATTTTTGCTTTTTGGGGGGCTTTTGGGAATATTTACTACACGTTACTTTAAATCCGTTTAAAATATTTGGAGGAAAATTGAAAATTGTTCTGTCTTGTGGAACTATTTCGTAAAAAAGTTTTTTTTAAAATTCAAAGGGTGGTTATGTATAAAAACCTGTGTTTGATTTTAAAAGGGAAGGATTCCTGAAAGGGGTTTAATGAGCTACTTATCTAAATTTTAAAGAGTTTAAAATTAAGAAAAGGAGCGCAAGGCTTGAAGCGCAAAAAGGTCAGTTTAAATTCGTAAGGGTCAAAAAAGATTTCTAAAAACTCACACATTCAAGATGAAACAAGTAACAAGACAGCTATTGAACCCCCAGTGAAAAAGGTTTAATTTTGATGACTTGATGGATGATTTTAACCCACGACTAGGCAGTTGGCTTTGCTAAAACACTACTCTCATCTGGTCGAAATAGAGTGCGGGGACAACAGATTTAGAGATTGTTTTGGGAACCCACCCAGTAGATTGTCTCAACAATCACTTAACCATCAAAAAACCAGTTTTGGGCATAGTTTATGGTTTTATGACATAAAAGTATCACCAAAAACCAGATATAAGTGTTAGTATCACTTTTCTTAATCAATAGAAGTTTTTAAAAGAAGAAAACTTATAACATTAAAACTTTCCCTGTTGTTTCCTTTGGAATCACTCAACATAGAACTTTTTTGGGGGGTCTCCATATAAATTAGGAGGGTTCTGACCTTTTTAAAATTTTTTAATGTTTTTTGGTTTTTTATACCTAAGGGGTTTTAAAAAATGTGTGGGGCCATTTTTGTTCTAAACCCGGTGTTTTTTGGCTTTGCAGACAATACATTAAATTTATTTCTCTGGATGGATGTGCTAGAGCTTTCAAACCAAACCCCCATTCTTTTCAGAAAGTCTTTTTTTGAATATTTGTTATCTTCTTTAAGCTCTAATGCAAAGTTTAAATCCAAGTAGCCCCCTAAGTTTGGGTTTTACAAATTAAAAAAGATTAGTGGAAAAAATTAAAGTAAATTTTTCACACAAATTTCAATTTCTAGGCCCTTTGTTAGACCTTTATTGTGGGTAAAAAAGATAGAAATGAGTTTTAGTGTATCAGATAGTGGTGGGAGAGGCTTCACTTTGTTTTAATATTTTAAATTACATATGGATTTTTTTTAAAAGGTTTTTTGTATGTTGGTAAAAATGTGTCTTTTTAATAAACTTGTTCTCGCGTGGAAGGGGTGAGGGCTAAAAATTGGAAAATGATGCCCCGGGGTAGTTTAGTGGCAGTGGTTCTTTGCTTGGAAAATGACGGGTTCGGATCAGCACCCTCTGGGGTTTGAGCCTCCCCTTCGGTAAAATAATTTGTTTTTAAATTGTTTTCCCTTAAGTCTTAAATATACGAGGTTCTTTGAGCAAAAAAAAAAGCTTTTATTTTATCGATTAACAAGTGGACTATCTGTCTTCACTAAGTAACTTCGTAAATTACAATATTTTTTTTCAAGATATTTTTATAAGGTCTTGTAATATGTTCTTTAGTGGTAGTTATGTTTCGTTAATTAAATAAAATTATGTTTTTTGGACAAAATGTGTTTGTAATTCAGTGGTTGTTGTGTTTGCAGACCAATACCACAGAAAGCAGGTATTTCGGGCCCATTTTCAATGCAGTGCCCACGCAACAGTTGCCTCTCGATTGGAAAGGGGTGTACTAACAGTCCGTAAGTGGTAAATTTTTTTCACAACTGTTCTGTGGGGGTAGCCAGTTTTGGCCCCCAGCAAAAACCTAATCAATGAACACGTTTTACAATGGGGGATTTTAAATTGCAATGTACATGTAACTAGTCACAAAGAGAGAAAAGTGGGGGCTGGTTAACTAATATTTTAAAGAAATGTAAAAAGGACTTTGTACCAAGTACTTGTCTGCCCAAAAAGTACCATTAGCAAAAACAAAATACCCATTACGTTACTTTTACGTAAGACACTTTAAAACAGTTACCAATGTTCCTTGTAAAAGTACTAGGACTCGTTTGCAGTAATTGGAACATGTACCGTTTTAGTGTACTCTGTAAGATGTTAAAAAAATCGTAATTTTTTGTTCTCGATTCGGGATACAAGCCACAAGAAATAGTGAAAGATAACCTGTTGCTGGATGGAAAATTCAAATGTAAGCGTTTTGAACAAAATTAAATATATATTCGGTGAAATGCCTAATTTTTGTGAATTAAAATGTTGTTTGAATTTATGTATTTGCCTTGTATTGATGCGTAAGTACATAATGTTTTTTAAATAAAAGTATGTACGACGATTGTTTTACTGTGATTTTAAGAAAATTTAAATTTCCCATTATTTTTTTTTTTTTTATTGATTACAATACAAAAAAAAGTAAGGTTTTTTTTAGTTTAATTGTGTTTTAAATCTGATTATTTTGTTTGTTTTTTGCTCTTTGCAATATTAATTCTCTAAAAAAAAGGTTGTAAATAAACTAATGGAAAAATTTTACTAAATTTTCGTCATGAGTGAGTAAAAGAAAAAACTTGTAGCAGAAGACTCCAATCAATTTTTACTCTGTACCCTATCTATAAGGACCATTTATCCCTGTTTAGAATAGCAGAAAAAAAACTGCTGAACAACAAAATCTTTTTAGGCCCCCGCAATAGCAAGGGAACGGTATGCCTATTTGGTAATTTGGACAAGGGTGGTGAATTTTTTCCCCGGAGGACCGATAGGTTGATTTTGGCAGTTTGCAGAATGCAAAAACCGTAGGGGCTGGCGGGTCCCTTTTCTTTTCCCCCTTACTTTTTAAACAAAACCCCCCCTAAAAAAACCACCACCCTAACCCACAACAAAAAATCATTAACCCTATTAAAAAATTTTTTTCCCAAAAATTTTTTTAACCCCACCCCTCTACTTTCCAAAACCCTAAAAACCCAACTTATATTTTTTTTAATTAATCACATAAACTTTATCTTTTCATTAATTTTTTAAAATTTATTTACTAATTTCTTTCCCATTACTTTAAAAATTAAACTTCCTACTCCCCCCCATCTTCCTTTCTAACCCAACCCCCCTCTATACACTCTCAAATTTCTTACAACCAAAAACAACCCATCTTCCCAAAGGAATTTTATTTAATCCAGAAAATGGGATTTTAATTAAAATTTTAAAAACTTTAAAAACAAAAAAAACAAAAAAAAAACCAAAAAATACAAAAAAAAACATAACCTTTGCATTTTTTTTCCCCCTTTTTTTCCATTCTATTTTTATTTTTTTCTCTAAATAAATTTAAACCCACACAATAAAAATTTTTTTTCAAAAAAAAAAAACAAATAAATTTTCCCAAAAATAAAATTTTTTAAATTTATTCAAATTTAAACCCCCCCAAAAAAAAAAAAAAACACAAAAACAAACAATTTTTTTCCCTTTTAAAAAAATCCACACCAAAAAAAACAAAATTTAAAAAAACCCAACCCCAAAAACCCCAAGAAAAAAATTAATATTTAAAAAAGAATAAAAAAAATCAAAATTACAACTGTGTATATAAATTTAAAATCTGTTTAAATGGTTTTTAAATTTTTTTTTTAAAAAATTTTTAACATTTTTTAAAACAAACAAACATACATAATTTTTTAAACTTAAAAAACAACAAAAAAATTTTTCCAAATTAACAATTACCAAAATTTTAACCAACATAAAAAAACCTTTAAACAAAATACCCCCCTCAAAAACCCAAAAAACCCCCCCCTTATTTTAATACAAAAAAAAAAACAAAAAACCAAAAAAAAAACAAAAAAACAAACACCCCCCCCCCAAAACCAAACAACCCCCCAACCCACAAACAAAACCCCCAAAAAAACACCCCCAAAAATTTAAAAAAAACAAACCCAACAAACACACACCCCAAAAACAACCCAAAAAAACCCCAAACCAACCAAAATAAAAACCAACAAAACCATTTTAAAAAACCCCTTTTTTTACACACCCAAAAAATTTAAACCAATAAAAAAATAAAACAAAAATAAAAAAAACAAAATTTTTTACCTTATTTTTTAAACAAAAAATTTTCAATTTTAAATAACCCCACCACCCCCACTTTTATCCATTTTTTTTTTTCCCCCCCAAACAACCTTTTTATATTACATATATTAATTTTTAAAAAAAATCAACTTTCTACCTTCCCCCCCAAACCTATACAACCCCCTTTTTAAAATAAAAAAAAAAATTTACAAAAAAACTAATTTTAAAAAAAAACAAAAAAAATTTTTTCCCAACAAAAAAAAATTTTTAAAAAAAAACCCCTTTTTTTTCCCCCCCCCCAAAAAACTTTTAAAAATTTTTTTTTTTTTTCCCAAAAAAAAATTTAAAAAAAAAACCAATAACAATTTCCCAAACTTTAATTAACTTAACCAAAAAATAAAAAATAAATTCCTTTTAAAAAAAAAAAAATTCCCTTTCTACAAAAATGGGGGTAACTTCAAACACAAAAATTGTCCATTTAAAAAAAGCACTATTTAACTAAAAAATTTTTATTTTTTTTTCAAATGGCTGGAGAAAATCAATTAAATTGGGGAAAAAAAAAAAGGGTTTTAATGATAAACAAATAAAATCGTTTTTCCATTCACCATACTAGGTATTAGTAATAGGGGTTTTTTTTTCTGGAACCATTTTTACATCAAAGTTTACTACCAAAAAGTAGCTGCCCACATTCCTGCATTTCTTACATTTGGGCCCATAGATTTCAGAAAAAGTTTTTTCTATAATTTTTTTGAAAATGTAAAATTAGGATTGAAAAAATGCTGCCAACATGTAGGTGTATACACTGGAAAGCATACTTGTAAATTCCCTACTAGTCTTTTTTTAATTGAAATTTTTTGAACTTTCAGAAAAAACCAATAAAAAAATTTTTTACAAAGTTAAAAAATTTGGGTATCCCAAATAAACTGTAATCTCAAACTCTGTGAAGCAGCTCCAAAGGAAAAAAAATTTTACAGGTTGGGAAAGGAGTACACAAAAAAACTTGTTTAATTAAATACAGGGGTCAGGGAAGGTGATGGAATTCACCAATTCCATTCAACTTTGCTTGGAAAAGCACTAAAAAAGATAAAGGGACCTGAAGGAGTAAAATTAGGAGATAAGTTCATACCCGGCAAATTTGGCAGATGATGTAGCCATTCTAGTGAGAGAAGAGGGACTTAAACAGACTGAAACCTTTTTATTGGGCTGCAAAAGTAGGTTACAAGTAAACGAAGACAAGACGCACTACATGAAAAATAGCAAAAGAATGGAACAGGAAGGAGAAAGCTAGAAGTATCAACCCTGATTTCAAGGTACAAAGGAATTTAAGTATTTTGGGTGCGATAAAACATATAAAGGAAAAAGTTGGAAGTCCAATGTAGATTGCAGCAGCGATAGAAACATATGGGCCCCGCAAAACTTCTCAAAAGCAAATATTAATAGGAAAGTTAAAAATTTAAAAATTTACAAAACCATGATCTTACCCGTTTTTGTGACGGGTCAGATATGGGGGACCCAAAAAAATCCAAAAAAAATTAATAACCTTTGAAAACAAAATACTAAAAAGAATTTTTTGGCCGTTCAAGAGGAGACTTGGGGATCAGGAAGAAAAAAGTAACTAAAGAAATATACCCAAAATCCCCAGGATTGCATGATCAGGGTAAAGAAAGAGATGGGTGGGCCCTGTTGCCCCCTGGGGAGAAGATAAAATGATAAAGAAGGTGTGGCGAGGGGAACCCGGGGAGTGAGGCCATTGGGGGAGGGGCCAGGAGCGATGGGAGATCAGGTGGAAAAAGGATTTAAGAACGATTGGCGCTACATGGAAGTGGCTCAAGATAGAGGAAGTTGGAAACATTTTTGGGGAGGGCAAAAAAACCCTCTGGGTTTTGAGTGGCCACAGGAGTAAGAGTAAGTAAAAAGGGAAAAATGCTTTTTTTTTTCTAATTACATCATTTTCTGAAAAAGGAAAAAAAATCGCTACAACAGGATTTTTTAGATAAAATTTTTAAAAAATAGTTTCTTACTGCCCTAAGTTTTAAATTTTTTTCCAGTTTTTTTTTTTCACACAAAAGCCCGTCACCCTTATCAATATTATACAAAAAACAACCCTCTCACCTTCACTCTCATGTTTTTTTTGTTTAGTTGCTGATGTATCAAATTATAAAAAAAATTCTTCCAAGGGGTCGCATTTGTAAAGTTTTCACATTCCAATTTAAATTATTAATTTAATTTTTAAAATTTTTCTAAAACTTAACAACATTAAAAAAAAAATTTTTTCTAATATTAAATTTAAAACTTTTTTAAAAAAATTTTTTTTCAAAAAAATTTTTTTTTAAAAAAAATCAAAAATCAAAAAACATTTTTTAAAAAAAAAACACCTAAAAAAAAACCAAATTAACAAAAACAACAAAAAAAAAAATACCCCAAATAAATTTTTTTTTAACAAAATAATTTAAACACACATTTTCCCTTTTTTAATATACCACAAAAAATTTTTTTTTAAAAAACACAATTTACCCCAAAATTATTTTACAAAATATTAAACCCACAATCAAAATAAATTATAATAAAATTTTAAAATTTTTTTTCCCTTTAAATTCCTTATTTTAAACACAACCCACACTTATTTCCCCCCCAAACCCAAAACCAACCAAAAATTCCTTCAAAGGGAACTTTAAAAATACACAAACACCTACAACATCTAATTCACCCCAATTATTTCCCTTTTTTCTTATTTACTCTTTTTTTTGTATATAAAATGTCCCTAAACCGGGGGAACTTTATTTTCCTTTTCCTACATCAAAAAAACAAAAAAAAACAACAACAAAACAAAACCCCAACCCAAAACAAACACCCCAAAAAAAAAAACCCACACAAAAACACCCCCCCCACCAACCCAAAACCCCAAAAAAAAACCCACTCCAAAAAACAAAAAATAAAAACTAAACAAAAAATCAAATTTTTTAACCCAACACCCCCAAAATCCTTTTCAAAAATATTTCCCCTTTTGTAAACTTTCCCTTCCCTAACAATTCCCCTTTTTCCAAAATCAAAAACCCACAAAAATTTTCACCCCAAAATTTAACAAATATCAAATTCCCAAACAAACTTTACTTTACTTTTTCATTCCCATTAACCCATAAATTTTTTTTTTCCCTCAACTTAACCCATAAAAATTTCCAAAACACCAAACCTCAATAAAAAACCCTAAATTCAATAAAAAAAAATTTTTTCCCAACCCAAAATTAAAAAAAAAATTTACCCTATTTTTTAAAAACTACAATTCACATAAATTTTTAATATTTTATAAAACTTAAACATAACTTATCCAATCTAACAAAAACTTTTAATTAAAAAAACAACTAATTTTATTTTTCAAAAAAACTTTTCCCCTACAAATATTAAAACAAATTTTTTTAAAACTTTTTAACAAATTTTATCACATAAAACAAAAACCAACAAAATTCAGCTTAAATCAAAAAAAACAAATTAAAAATCAAAGTAAAACAAAAAAAACAAAAAAAAAAAAAATAATTTTTTAACTTAAAATTTATTTTAACAAAACACCAAAAATAATAATTTTTTTTATTTTCAAAATCAAAACAAAAAACAACCAAACAAAAATCAATTTTGTTTTTTTACTTCCCAAAAAATCAAACCAAAACCCCAAAACCCCCCCCCCCCCAACACCCTTCCTCCACCTCTCCAACCACCCCCCCCTTTTTTTTTCAAAACTAATTTTCCCAAACACCCCCAAAACACAAAAACAAAATACACTTTGTACATCAAAACACTAAAAACCCCCTCACCCCCCTAAACCTTTTAACTCAACCATTTCCAACAAAAAAAAATTACTTAAACCCCTTACCCCCCATTATTAAATACAACACTTATCCCCAAACAAACCCCCAAAAAAACAAAAAATAAAAACAACCCAACAACCACCAACAAACCCCCAAAACACACACCCCAAACACCCCCCCCACAAACCCCCCCCACCACCCCAAAAAAAAAAAAACCACCCCCCCCCCCCCCAAACCCCCACCCCCCACCCCAAAACAAAAAACAAAACACAAAAAAAAAAACAAAAAAAAAAAAAACAAAAAAAAAAAAACAAAAAAAATATTTTCCCCCCCCAAACAAAAAAAAAAAAAAAAAAAAAAATATCCCCCTTTTTCAACCCCTTTAATTTTTTTTTCCCTTTTTTTAAATAAACCCCAAAAAACCAACCAAAAATTTATCCCCCTAAATTTCAAAAACATCCCCCTTAAAAAAATCCAAACTAACAAATAACCAACCTTTAAAACCAAACAAATAAATTTTAAAATCACTTTTTTTTTTCCCTTCAAAAAATACACAAAAAACTTAAAAAACCTACCAACCCCCTCTCCCCAAAAATTTAAACCAAAAAATTTTTTTCAAAATTTAATCAAAAACCCAAAATTTTTTTTAAACCAAATTTAACAAACCACATTTTTTTCCTTTTTAAAAAACACAAAAAAATTAATTTAAAAATTTTTCCCCCCCTTTAAATACCCAAAATAAAAATTTTTTTTAAAAAAATTTTTCTTTTTATTTTTAACAAAAAAACAAAATAAAACTAAATTACTTAACCCTCCCTTTACTAAAAAAATAAAAATTAAACAATATTTTCAAAAAAATTTATTAACAATCCCCCAAAATAAATAACAAACCAATTAATTTTTAAAAAACAAAATTTTTAAATAAAACAAACTTATTAGAGGGCATCCCAAAATTTTATTAAATTTTTTCTTTTAAGAAAAGTTTTGTTTTTTTTTATACCCAAGGGTTAAAAATTTTTTTTATATAAAGATTTTTTAAATTTCAACTGATTTTTCCCCTTTTTCAATGTTAATAGCAATTCACCCATAAAATCAGCCACATGTTGTGTCTGACCAAAATTTAAAATTCTGCACAAAATTCTGATGGTTACCAATTTTGTAATCTTTTGCAAGTAGTTTTGCGGGGTATAGTACAATACAAAAATTTCTGTGTAATTATAAATTGTTTGGACTCGTAGCTTCAAAAGAACGATGAAAAAGTCTCTATTAGACCTTCTACAATAATGAGAATCTTTTAAGAAGGTTTCGCAAAGGTTCAGAAACTTCTGTTAGCATAAACCGGTGAACCGTATTTTATTTTTCCCTTTACTTAGATTTAGTGTTGATTGTTTTTTATTTATTTTGTTTTTTTAAATGTATAAAAGCTAAAAAAAGTTTTTTACCATTTAATTGACATTACTTTTCACAAATAAAGAAGACTGAAAGTTCAGGGCATTATTTAAGTGAGACAGATGTTGAAGTAGTTGTATTTTTGAATTTTTTTACTACTAAAATGTAAATGTAATGTTTATAAATTTTTTATTGATGTATATATGTGCAGTAGAAGCTAAGTAATACTTCTGTGATCTTATTTGTACGATTGTTAGTGTAAAAAATGAGTAAGGTGTTAATGATCTTTTATCTTTTATTGTTCTTTAAAGAATTATTTATTATGGGAAAATTTTGAAATGTTCATTGTGAGGAAAAAAAAGCCACCCGTACAACAAAAAAGTTTTAGTGTTTGGAGTAACTTTAAGAAATCAGCTGTATTTTTTTTAAGTAATTTTTTAAATAGCTATTTTTAATCTAGACCTGCAAAGACATTTTATAATTGGATAAGTTCTTTCCAGTAGTGGCATTGTAGAAATATTGATATCCCCAAATGAAGCAATGTAATTTTTGTTCCATATTGTTTTTATTTTTAAAAAACAAGAGTTGAAAAAAATTTGTAATTTTTTTACATTTTTCGTTTTATTTGTACTCAACGTTGTTTTATTTTCTCCAAATGTGGGACAAAACTGCTTGCACACACCCATACACGTAGTTTGATCGTATGTGACGTTAGTGTGACAAAATTTTAAAAAGTATGTTGCATTATTGCATAAGGTCATGTTAATACATTTTTGTTTGTAGTTTTTATAGTTGCTGCTCATTTGTCACAACAGTTGGATTTTTCAGGTGACGAAAATTAAATATAATACATTTTATTTTTTCTTCCACTTAAGAAAGTAATTTTTGAAAATTTGTTAATAGCACCAAACATGTGGGTTAATGAAAAATACATTTTCCCAAAAGATCATTTAAAAGTTATTAAAATGTTTAGAAGTCATTAACCCTAGAAGTGGGATACAACTAACTGTAATGACGCCGTTCATGTATTGTTCTATTTTTTGTTATTGTGTAATTTTAATAATTCACGAAAATGCTACACGAATATGTGGAATGCGTACATGTATTGATTTATTACCATTGGGAAGTAAATTGGATTTACATGAAAAATCAATAAAAAATTTAGTAAATTCTTTTATTGATGTTTTTGTTTTTAGATGGGGTCACGGTTTGGGTATAACCGTGTGGCTGTGCATTGGTGTAAAATACTAGAGCTTTTTTTTAAAAAAATACTGTTTTTTATTTCTTTTCAAGAAATAGTATATAAATTTAATTTGGTAAAAAATATAATTTTTGTGCTAATTTAACAAGGCCAAATGTTTCCAATGCTTTAAGGGTTAAAATTATATATTGCGCCATTATGAAAATTCCAATCTGTTTCCTGCTTGCGTGCTCCACATGTAAAGAAAGAAAATATTTCTTGAATATTAAGGTGATGGTTTTCATTTGCATTTGATAATGACTGTCAAAAAACCATTGTTGTACTGTGCATGGGAGAAATTTTACCTGATGGCAGTATCATACCGTCTCCGTTAATGCCCCACTTGGATAAAAAAAATTCCAAACTACAAACAAATAACTTCGAAAGATTCCAAAGAAAGAATTTCACTATCAAATAATACAATTTCAAGGAGGAATTAAATATATGTCTGATGATGTGCATCTTGAGTTGTTCAAAAATAAAACAGTCTCTGGTTTTTCTATTCCAGTAAGTGAGAGAACTGACGTTTACAATTTATCACTTTTGCTTTTCATTACAAGATCTGAAGGGGTACCAAATTCCCCTCACTGTAAGATGTAAAGGTAAGGACATATTTAATACTATTCAAGGTTGTATCCACAAAACTGAAATTAATTGTTGCGATGTTTGCGGAAAATTTATGTGCTGGCTGTTGCAAAGATTTGTGAGGTCTCATCAAAGAATTAGCTCCTTGTCATTTTGAGGCATTGCGTTACACACAGACAAAATCTAGCTTAAAAACACTTTTCTGGCCCATTGAAAGAAGTGTTGAATCATTCTATAAAAATATTTAATTTTATAAAGAGCAGCCCACAAAATCATGACTATTTAAAGTTTTTACATGAAGATATTGACAGACTATATTTAGCATTGCTTTTTCATTCAGAGGTAAGGTGGTTATTTCAAGGAAAAGTAGGTACAAATTATTTGCAATGAGAAATGAAACTCAACTAATTCTGAAGATTATCACTACAGCAGAATTACCTGTAAACATGGTTTATGAATTTTACCATCCTTTTTGTATGTTTATTAGATTTTGATTGTATTTTAAAAACCATTAAAAATAATAAACTCAAAATTGCCAAATTATTGTTTTTGTAGTCTCAAATCAATAAAAATTTTAAAATTTATATATCATATCATGTTTTAAGATGTTAGACAAATGAGCTTATTAAAGCTTAAAACTGTGAATACTAATAAGATTTTGAAAGTTTAAAAAAATAATAAGAGTTTCTAAATTTAAATGCAAAAATTTTGACATCTTGAAATTAAAGATCGCTCAGTAAATAAATAAGGATTGCTCAGTAAGGTCGCATGGATAATGATGCTGTAATGTGAGTACAATGAAAATTTTGCTGTGCATTATTACACTTAAAAGCTTACATGTACATTATTTCTTTTTAATTGTTATTTTAGGTGTCAAAATGTTTGTATTTAAATTTATCAATATTTATTATTCCCTTAATTTCATAATATTATTAGTTGTTTATGTTGTTAAGTTTTAAAATTTTCAACTGTCCGCAATATTGAAACATGATAAAATAATATAATAATAATTTTACTGTTGATTTGAGACTGCAAGAAAAATAATGTGCAAAATTTGAATTTGTTATCACTCGCTACGTAGGAAGCTGAAATTTCCCACAAAAGGTATTTAAGGGTCATAGTCACAAAATCCAAATAGTCATTACAAAATTTTCTCTCTTTAATTTATGGATTAGTTCTCGTAAAGTGATATATGCAAAACAACATAGCTTTTTGTATTTAGAAAGGAGTGAATTTGTTTGTGTAGAAATTGGAAATAGACTCAATAAATCTAGTAAACACACAGAGTTTATGGAAAAAAAAAAGCACCCCCCTCTCCAAATTTGATTTATAGTGCTAAAAGGTAGAATTTTTAAAATTTAGAAGCTCTTTTTTTAGAGCTATTGTCAATTACTATTCACTATTAAATATGGACATGTGCCTAAAGTATTAAAAAACTTAACATGTTACAAAAAACAGTTCTTATCTTTGAAAACAATCTAATAACAAACTTTATCTATATCAGTAAAGTTAGTATACACCTTTTTTCTAAATTTTTAAATACAATTAACACATAGTTAAATTTCCATACTGCCAAATTCAGTTTACAGGTAATCGATATCGGTTTCTCCAGCTGTTTCTGCTTCCAGCGTTTTTTAATTTAACACCCGGAACACAAGTGGTGTTTCAGTAGGAAGTTGACAAACCTCATATGAGTCCTCTAGACAGTTTAGTTGTAAATGCAAGTAACGTTCTTCTGGTACCCGAGGCCATAAGGGGGAGTATCGCGCTGTCCTGCAGATATAAAACTTTCCTTCAATCCTAAAAAACAGGGGTCATTTAATTCTTAATTTTTAAAATTACAATAAAAAAAACAACCAATAACTAAATAACATAATATGTAATACTATATATATGTTACAATATAAAAATACTACATAATTCTACTAAATAAAACTAATATGTATGCATAAACTATGAGAGACTATTTAGTTTTTCATTTTCTGCTTTTTATGCTTAATGGAAGTCGCCAGGTTTTAATATAATTACACTATTTTTTTTAATTTCTTCCACAGTTTAGTTTATTTTTAAATAAGCGCTTTTCTCGGGTTAAGGCATCATCAGATATTGTTAACAGAAAAATATATGAATTAAATTATAAACAAAACTATGTTGAAATAGAAGTAAAATTTAACCCTAGGAAGTGTGGAACAAGCAATAATTTACGTCGGTTGTAATTTATGTGTGTCTGTGCCGGAACCAGCACAATTGTATGTCGGTTCAGTTTTTACGTAAAAATAGTTATTTATCTTTAAACAATCACCATGTCGTTTGGTATCATTGAAAATTGCGAGCATTCCCACTCGCACGCATATTTTTCATATATAACGTTTTTTTCTCTCAACATCAATAATACGGTCGTGGCTGAAATGTTTTCTGAAAAGACGTCATCATCATTGAGTGGAATTATTTTCGCGGGTGGCCGGGATCAAAAAGAAATACGTCATTTTCAAACAATCACTGCAAGTTTGACGTATTGCCTGCAAACAGTGCTTGTCACATTTGTCAATAGGACGCGGAATGAAATACTTTTTTCTTCCAGTGCAAACAGAAAGTCGTTATGAAATGAATAGTTGATTTACTATGAATATTCTAAAAAGGGACAATTTTAAAAGTTGTAAACCAGCCCATATTTTATGCTGGTTAGTATAATAACATTCACACAGTTATTTAGTGCCAATAAAGAAATAAAAAAATAACAGTGTAAAGTGAAATAGAAACGATCTACCGGTTATCTTTCAGCGGTTAAATTTAGTTCAGTAGGTTGCCGGCAGTGCGAAACAAAAGAGATGAATCTCGGCGTGACGCATCAAGGACCTACCACACACATCGCCTGTCGGCCATTGTTGACCCATTTTATACTCACCACGAGCTTATTTTGGTACCGATTCTTCATTAATTTAGGTCTCTATATTTTTCAGGTTGAATTGGAATACTCTACTGCATAAATGTCATATGAAATGACAAAAAAACATTATAAAACACTGTTACTTTTGATACTATACTATATATAGTTTATATAGGCTATTGTCAAAAATTTTACAATTGCAATGGTTTTACAATATTTGACGCACAACATTTAATTTTTACTCAATTTCAAAAATTATTGAGTGTTATTCTTTTAAACATTATTTGCGAACATAATATAACAAGTAAAAAAAAAATGTTTTCAGTATTTTGTTACATTGCAAACCAGATAATTTTTCTATGTGTAAAATTCTTCAACGTTCGACTGGTTAACAAAAAATGTACTAACTCAGTTCCTTTCTCAAAGTATTTGACCATATCTTATATTTTATTTTAGCCAAACAAACAATACTTACTTAAGGGTTTATTTAAAAAAAATTACATAAACACTAAAGTATAAGTGAAAATTTGTAACTAGTTGTCTGAATTTTTGTTACAAAATATTTTCTTTTTTCAAAATTATTTTTTTTTTTGTAAGAAAACTTATAATAAAATATATCAGTTTATTTTTTTGTTGTTCAACTTTTAGAGTTTTCTAATAGCATGTATATATATATAATTTACAATAGAATAACTGTTTTTTCATATAAATATATAGTCACATTTGGAGGTAAAAAAATTAAAAGCCCAAACCCTTGTACATTTTCTGTACATTTTCGCTTTTGTATAAAGAAAAATGGCAAAAAATTACAATTTTTGTTTAGTAGAAATTTTTATATATATTTTTTAATTTGGCTTAAAATTTCTTCTACATTTTAAACATTTAAACATTTTGACACCTTACTGTAAATATTTCAATACCTTACAGAGGTCCTCAAACTTGAATTTTTTCATATAAAACTTCTTTCGCAATTTCTCATTATTGTCATAAAATATATATACTAAACCAAAGAATATCAAAGCATTTTATTCCTATTTCAAATAGTACAAATTCTGAGATGAAAAACGATACTATATAAATATATGTATTACTTGATATGAAGTATTTTTTACGAATTTTCTAAAAAAACCCTTGCAACACGTCAAAAACTGGACTGACGTTTTTATCTTTGGTAACATGGACACACTTCTAGGGTTAAAGCTAACTTGTAATGACCAAAAACTAATATATTAGTTTAGGTAATACATTTAAGCCTTTCACAAAAAACCGTCATTACATGCACTTTCAGTTTTATTTCTTTTAGTCCAGGAAGATCTCTTTAAGAAACTACACTTGATGATTCAAATTGTTATAATTAATTTATGATTAACTTACTTTATAGCATTGTTCAACCAATTTAGATTTTTTCAATGTTTTCTTATTTTATAAATTATTAAGATACGTTCTTTAGCCTTGTTTCCACTGGTGGTTTGTCCGATATAAGTCTTTCTTTTAAAATTTAAAATAAAAAAAAATATAATACTTTTATTTTTATATTTATTACTTTTTGCTTTTTTCTATTAGTATATTAATATGATTCTAACTATTTTACAATATTTTTTTATTATATTTGATATTCATATGTTTTTCTGTTAATAAATAACTGATGATGCCTTAACAGGCAAAAGCCGCTTTTTAAAAATAAATTAAATTGTGGAAGAAATAAAAATGTCTCTTATATCAAAATTTCCATAGTTTATTTTATTAAACTTACCCATACTCAACATGTTCCCCCATACGATTGCCAATTGTGAGTAACAATTGTTGCTGTCTAAACTGTCTCCAACTTGGACAAGAGGCTGCCATAAACTGAGATGTGCTTCGATATGGAATCCTTGAAATACAGGTGGTATGACCTTCGGTAGGCTGCCATTTTTCTGCCAATTATTCCGTTATAAAGGGGATTTAAAAAGTATATTGTATCATTTCTACCTTTTTTAATATTTATCAGTCTTAGTTCTTATACTCTTTAAAACTTAGATCTCTGATAGTGTTGGTGTATAGAATTGTAGTGTTTTAGTGTAAACTTAAACGTTAAAAACAACGAAGAATTCAAAATGTACGAAAAAATGTTATTGTGTGCTCTTTTGAGGAATCAACCACAGTCAATATATGGTTTGAGAAAAAAAAATTTTTCTTTTAAATTACTAGTCTTTTAATATAACTTTACTAAAGACAGAATAAATACAAAACATTGGATGACTCTACTAGAAATTTGTCATTTACAGTAACAAAATTTATCTAATCATTGTAATATTAATTTAAGTTAATTATTATAATTTGACTTTAATATTATACAAGTAAAAGTATATGTTACTAAAGCTTTTAATTTTCTTGCCATGATATCTTTTTTTACTCTGTGATCTATAGCGGTTACTGAAAATGTTGAAAATAAGAAGTCTTCTTACTAAGCGTACACTCTTTCAAGTATTGTATCGCAAATAATGGTGAAATTAAATAAATGTATGGTTGTGCTGTCATAAAACAATGTTTTTTACAGAAACAGCTGATTACTATTTAATAGGTTCTTTAAATAAATTAATATTTGTAATGCTGCTAATGCAACATTAGATGGGTGACTTTTTCAAATCTAGAGACCAGTGGGGAATAGCACCGGAGGTGCGGATTTTTGAAATATGGATAGACCAGGATCCCATAACATATGTCCATGTAAAATTGTCAAATACAGTTTAGTAGTTATACATGGGTAACATGCACCACAGACATCATTAGTTTCTACTATAATAGTTATAGAGTATTAGACTTCGTCCATTGAAAACTGAATCAGCTAAAGAGTGAAACAAACGTATGGGGAAAAAAATACAGCTCTGCCTAGACAAGAATAGGAAGGTTATAAGACTGATATTAGGAATGTTGACAGGACATGGGCCTCTGAGGAAGCAACTTTTGTAAAGGTAGGGCTCAGTCAGAGTGTCAGGCAAATGTAGATTCTGTTGGAGAAGAGGAGGAGGTCAGGCGGAGCACATTTGGTTGGTCTGTCCTGCCATTGTAGAGACTCGGCCGAATCAAAAAAAAAAAAAAGAAAAAAGATACTTGGGAGCACTCACTTATGGGAGATCATCAGCACCAAGGACATTAGAGAACCGGAGCCCTTAAATCTGGATGGTTTTTGCAAATGCCTCGGTCTTTGAGGGCACAAATTAAAGCTAAGGGAGGCGCACAAGGTCCTTTTTAGGGACTAAGTGCGGGGGACAACTTGACCTCTTCCCTCAGGGAGGTAAAAAACAAAACAAAATGGGGAATACAATACATGAATATAATATAATTGTAGCAGTAGGCTAGTAATAAATACATATTAATTTAAAAATTTTTAAATCTGGTGTTGTTTTTACACTTAAAAAAGTGTGTACTATATTAAGAACCATCAATAGTTCATACTTCACCAGTTGACTGGAAAATATTTACCAACAACATCAACAACACATGCAGGCTGTTATAGGCAGCCTCTGTTTTGGTTAAAAGTCTCTGCGTGTCCCTGATGGAGAATAGAAACCCGGAGAGCAAAAGCTCCACTGGTTTGTGAATACACGGTCGACCAAACTGGTGCGTCTTCTCTAAAACTTGTCCAGTCTTCCATTGTTCACATGCCTTCGTATAATCAGTTAGGCTCCGCTGGGGCATGCCTGCGATACTTAACCCTGCACATGCATCAGTAATGTAAGAGTAGGAAGACTTTGATTATCTTAATTATTTCATAATTATATAAACTTTATGAGTAATTTTATAAAATCAACTCATGTTATTGCCATAGGACTTCTACAAGTATTGATTAATAGTCTATTTTCACGCCAGATGCCCAAGTCAATAGTTCATGGAAACAATTTATGCTACTATTCTAAAAAAACTAAACAAAATTTAAAAAATCATACAGCACCAACTGATGTAGCATTTACAGAAACATTATATAAGCTTAGTGGTTTCAGACAGTTTTCTCTAGTTCTTTTTTTAAGCAGGCCTGCCATTTAAAAAAACCATTCAGAAACAAGGGCAGATTAACAGTCAGTATAAAAGCAATCAGATTGTATGAAATCTATAACATTTTTACAAGTCTCCAATTAGATATATAAAACATCAACAACCAAGTAGGTAAAAAATTCTACAATTAAATATAAAATTCAACAACAATATATAAAAGTCTTTAGTTTACAAGAGTGTCTAAGTTGCTGGATAAGGAAACACGAGCCTGTGGTAGGCTCTGACACAACACAGTTATCCTAGGGAATCTTAGCCTGACTTCTTGAATACCAAGCAAGCTCATCTGACTATTAGCAAACACAAGATAGCCTGAAAGACGAATGAGTATAGCGACTGGATTAAATGTGATTGATTCAGGGGTTAGCAGGATTTGGTTATTGTAATCTATGGGTTTATTATTCCAGTTATTCTAATTTATTAATCAGATAATTTTTACACCGTGATGACTGAGCAACCATAAACATTTTATCAATGCCAAAAACATACAGAGGGATAACTTAGTTAAATTATACTCAAAAGATAGAGAACTTGGCAATTATGCATGGTTGGAGAGATGGTGCGTTTGTGATAATAATCAATAATACTTCCTTTATTGCAGTAAACATCAATTAACAAAATTGCATTGCACAAGCATCCATTTCAACATATTGATTTAAAAAATCTATAAAACTAAAACCTATTCTTATCATATGCCGCAACAGTTAATTCCACTATACTCATGTGTTGAACCTTAACAATATATTGTATTTTGCCAGTTTTGGATATTCAGAAAAGCGATAAATAAAATAATAATAATAAAATGACTAATTCTTCATCCCAGCGGCCTCTCATCGCTATAACTCATCAACAGGAGGTAAGGCTAAAATGGCCTTTGACAACAAAAAAGTGGTACTTAATCGAGATTTGAATTGTTTGGGTTCATGTAATTCTGTTTAGAGATCTCCAGGGAGGCTTATTGCGACACCCATTTGAGATGGCAAGTGTGTCGAACATAGCCACGTTCTAATGCTGTTCAGTTCTGAAATTGTTCCTGCCTCTGGTCTCAGTAACTGTATGGGACGTTCCCTGCCGCTGAAACCAGTTAACATTTGAAATCAAATTTATGTAATAAATTTTAAAATTTTTTTTTTAAAATTTTTTTTTAATTCTAAATTATTTTTAAAATATGAAAAAAAATGGCAGTCAGCTACAGGGGCCCCAAGTTACCAGAGTAGGTAACGTCGGAGAATATTAGAGGCTGACGGGTAAGGTTTAGAATATCCATAGCTCCCTGAAGGCCTAATTTTACACGACTCTTCCATTGGGTTTTATTTTCGAAAATTCATATTCGAACGATGCTTTCTTTTTGTCCGTTCTAAATTACTCTTGTCAAATTTCGTATTTAGTAACAGAGTGCCCCATCTAGTCTCTAAACCGATTAGGGTCAAATGTGGACTGTACTATGCGACACAAAGTAGGCAGTTTTCAGTACATCAAACGAAGCAGAATTTTGCTAGATTGCGTAAAGAGCATAAAGATGCCTGAGGCAACCTTTGCAGCGCAAACTCTTGTCAATGTGATCGCCTCCAGGTCAGCTCCTACTGTCTCCAGGTACATCCTCCAGAAGAAACTTGGTTGGGGATTCGGCATCATAAGAGGATAGCATTCGGTCACCGCCCATCACCAATCTGGTCTGTTATTCGTCATTCTTGTTGATGGAGACAAAATCTTTGTATTACGTAGTAGTTTTGGCCATTAGTTTATTTTTTTAGATTTATATTTGAAAAGTGCTTGATGCATGCGTTTACTTCAATAAAGGCCTTTCTGATCTCAAGGAATCTTGTTTCGCGTAACTTGATATGATGCCAGAAGAGAGTAGTAGTATCAGTGCCGCATATTGAAATCACCTCTCCATTTTGAATTGATGAATTCAATCTCGTTTGACGTTATAAAATGAGAAAAGTAATTGCGGCCCCCAAATTTGAACCCATGGGCGGAACACCGTACTGCATTTTTACATTTGCCTGGACTAGGGTTTTCGCGATCTCGCACAACACCTGCCTCTCTAGCCACTGAAGGTTATGAACGAAAGCCATTTATGCGGCTGACCTCAGAATAGAACACAACATGTCCATATACTGATGCTGCAACAGTGTCCCTATTGATGCACTACAGGTCAAAGGTCATGAAGGAAATATGCTGAGCACTTGTCTCCAATGTCTATCAAACAACACAAGTCAAATTGAGTTTTGTTACAGCATCAATCTCGCTCGATTTGTTTTTCCTGAAAACCGCTACTGCTCAGGGGTTAAGAATTTCAAAACATGTTCAAGAAAAACCTGTCTAAGCATTCTAAATGAAAACCTCATTTAGAAAATTTTGCTCATGACAGGGAACGAATGGAAACAGCGACGGTTAACGTTATCTTGCGATGCAAGGGATCATCCTTTTTAAAGATCGACGAACCACTCTCTGCCTGCCTTCAAAGCTGAAGGGAGGGAAAACGCTCTTTGGACGCGAAGGACAGATTTATCAATTTAGTAAGTGGTGTCAATAAATGTGCTTGAAAGCAAGTCGCTTGATCAATAGCTCACAACGGGACATTCCCGTTGCATGTCGCTGGACTTCTTCGGCTTGATGGGGTCTCTCAACGACGGACTCGCACCATCTCCAAACTCCCCCACAGGAAACAGAACCATGGAAGAGACCCGTAGTCTCAACTACTTACATTTTCTACAACGATTTGTGACAACTGAAAGATGTGCTTGGTACTCAGCCACAGCTTGAAAAAAAATTATTAAATTCGCGATAAGCCACTAAGAAAATGGGTCGTCTGTTAATTTACACATCAATTTTTAGTTTCGAATTTGAGTTGTTTTGAGTATTTTGTTTGTGATGGTAATGCTTTTTATTACTTCCCACGCACTTTTTGAAAAATTTTCTGGCGTTTTCTCCAATTTTTGATTCAAACATAGATGCGTGCTTTAGCCGGCTTTTATTTCCTATGCGACAATTTTGTCTGATTAAATGTTCTATAAAATTTTTGAAGTTTTTCAGTTTATCTTGATTTTAAATAAATTGAAATGAGGTTTTTAAAATTTGAGCCTCTTTTCTCTCAAGTACGAGAATATCCTGAGTAATCCATGACTATTACTCTTCCTCATGACGATCGCTCCTTTATCATCCATTATATGGGCAAGTAATATTACGGTAATAATTAAGGCAGTCATTATGAACCGCAGTTGAATGCTTCCTCTACGTTGTTCACAAAGCACACACACAATGACCAAGGAATTCTCTTGTGAGAGGAATCTATTGAGAATTTTAATGTTTTCATTTTTTAAATCTCATTAAATTTTGGCTGAAGAGAAGAGGGTGGTTCGTATTTAGGATCTATTGAATTGTTACCGCTTGATCAGCGAACGTAACTAGCCCCCCCCCCCCCCCCCCCCCCCCCCCCCCCCCCCCCCCCCCCCCCGGGGGGCAGATCGCGGCGGACCATGTGTTACCTCCGCGGCAGCAAGTTGTTGGCCGGTCCGTATGGCGGGCACGACCAACGGACGTAGGCCACAAGATTTTTTTCTATTATATAAAAATTGTTGGATAATATTTTTTCTTAATTGCGTACTATTAACGGTGTGCGCCTGACGGTTGCAATTATAGTATCCCAAACAAACCACAACAAGAAAAATCATTATATTTATTATTATTTATTTGAATTTTACAGTCTAAAGAAGAAATGCAAAGTGAAATGATGAAATGGCTATCTGACTATTTACGAATTCATGTTCCTTACGCGTGTCTGCATGAACTTGTACAGAACGAGTATGGGCACACTGTGTTTATCTCGTGGAATGACTCACTAGGACTGGCGCTGGCGGTCATGACACTTCCCTTCCAACAATTCCCGGCCTCCACCGGCTCCCACCCGCAGCTCACCCCATCCCTCTCACCGCACCACACATGCCACATTGCACACAAAACACAACACATCGAATGCTCAGCTGGCCCCCTGATCCGTATGGTACTAACAGACTAACTGCGCTATGTATGTGCAGTTGTGCACTACTAATTGTTGACGAATAGTTCATACTTCTACTTTCATCTACTATACATCATACAGTGGGTTCGCGTTCACGTAAAGTTGGTTTGCGGAGAGCTGTTTCTCTTGAGTGTTCAATCTAGACAATATTATTTTCGTGTTTTGTCGGAATTGATTAGTCATGTCCGAAAGAAAAAAAACTGTCTGGTGCAGAGGAAGAATCGCAGAACAACAAAACGAGCTAAAGAAGAGAAAAAAAGAAGCAGACATCAATCCTCGTCTCTTCTATCATCATGGGGCTAAATTGATACAAACAGTTAAAGGTAGGTAAGATAGAATAATACAGTACTTTGTTACTTGTGTATTTATTATACTACATTACAGATTAATGATTAACTTATTGAAACTCCTTAAAAATATATCATAATTATAACTTGTTCTGTTTTCACGGGTACTGTAACACCCCCCAGCACGCGTACTATTGAATATGATATCTGTGCTTTTAAAAAATATATAATTGAAACCACAGGGTTTTACAAGCTCTTCGTTCTTCTTAAGCTATTTCTTTAGAAGAACATCGCTAAAACAAGCAGCCAAAATCTAGTCATTGATCACACTTTGAAGACGACATTTCGCTGTTAACCAAGAACTAAGAGAAATGAACGTCATAATTTATTTTAAAAAAATAGTTTATAGTAGGAGATGCTATCTGTCTCTGGCCAGTTATTAGTTAATATATTATATAATTATATATTAATTTAATTTAGCGTTAAACTATGCTTTTATGATAAATACGGGCACAATTTAAAAACAGCTAAGTTTCTACCACAAATTGACAGAAGTTATACAAATAAATATTATTTTATCGAGATGAATGGTAACTCGGAAATTTTTTATTTTTTCAAGAATGAAATCAGCTGTAGTACAAGTAACGACTTTTGAAGATGGAGGGTCATTCAGCTTGAATGCAGTCCCAAGACGTGGTTTTCAACACTAATGACTAATCATTGGTACGCGAAAAATCTTCACCCTTCAGACTGGAAGAACTTCCAGTTGTGCTCACCAACTGGTCACCCAGGATGACGTCGAGGCGTGAAGAGGATCGAGTATGTTTCAACCGAGAGACAAAAAGTATAATTAATTGGTACGTCTACGAGTTTGACAACTGATAACCCCCATCCCACCAACCCACTGGTTGAGTCTACCCTAAATCTATTCGATCTAAAAATGATTCCGGGGGAAGATGGGCCCTAATACCATTTCGGTTGCAGACAGTATGCTATTTCTCGTATATAGCGAGGCCATATATTGAATGACAGGAGAAAATAGAAACCTGGATTCTTAACTAATACTTTAAGAGATGGGAGACAGTCTGACTAAAGATGTGGTTTACAAAAAATTATGGCCTAATGGCATTCCTTAAAGAAGTACAATCTGAATCATGGCTGAGTCTATAGCAAAATTCAACAACAATTTCCTTGTAGTTTGTATCCCAGTTGCAAACTTTTCTTCGCAACAACTGAACATCAACATCCACATAAAGATTTCTGCTTATAGCCAAAGATGAATGGGTTCACTCAGTGGAAAGAAATTGAGGTGAACTGGGATTCCTTGAGCGCATGAGAACTCTCTTAAACATCACAAAACAGTGCCTTTTGTGCTTGGAATAAAAAATTCTAGAATCTAGTTTAAGATAACGTTCTGGGCATTGAACAACAGATACTACAAGACATGATTTGCACTTGAAGAGGCACACATGGGAAGCGGTGTTTTGCTATGCTATCCATTGATGTAATCTGTTTAACCCCACCTTAGCAAAATCGGATTAGGCTAGCCCATTACGAGGTCTCCAAGAGCAAAACCTGGGATTTTCAAGTGGACCCTAGATGCGGGTAGGTTTTTGAACACTATTGATACTCAGTATCTCAATTACCATGCACCACTCCTGAGAAGGAGCCAACATTCTTCGCCAATAAAAAAAGGCCAAGATCAGTTAACTTTTCGTCCAGCTCAGTCCCAGAATGAATTTTTTAGACCATTTATTGCCACGGATAAATGTCAGAGAAACACATATTTTTTTGGTGACATCAAGGCTTCAAATATACTTTTCAACACTTATGTTTGCACCTGCTACTCACTCGACGGTAAGGTCATTTTGGCGAGCCAAATGTCTCAAGTCCTTCGTTATGTGAAATCAACCGATAAACAGGGTCCAGAGAGGGTAGTACCGTCGGAGAACGAGTTTTATTTGATTGTTTTTTTTGTAAAAAGTTGTGTGAGAAATGAAAAAAAACTGGAATTGGGTTCTTTCAGCCAAAGGAAATTTCCCAGGACGAAAATCAAAAAAAGATGGGCTCTAGATTTGAAGAAACCTGCCGTGGGGGCCAGTGCGTTTATGACAATGACAGTTTCAGAATATGGCTGGCAAATACAAAGGCGTCCCAACTCTAGGGATTCTTGCCGGAAAACAACCTGGCTTCATTTTGTGCCTTGCGCCGGCTCAATTCCTTAAATTTAGTATGGTGCAAATGCTGCTAAGTGATGTCAGTGGGGAAAGGTTACAGCACTCATTACTTTGGAACTCTTAACTGCTTGAACCTTACCAATTTTTTTTTTGATCTTCCTCGAACCCAAAATAGATGGTGAGGGTTTATTATTAATAACATTGTCCCCTCTATCTCTAAAGACTACAAAGTTAACACCCCCAGATGGTCGACTCCAACGAGCGGAAGCTGTACAGAGCTCTATATCACAAAGCATCATAGGTTAAAATTTATTAAAGTGCTTTATAGATGACCCGTCAGAACTCCAAGCGCTAACTCACCTCAGATCTTGAAACAAAACACTAGAGAAGCAAGTCTAATTCTTTTGATAAAAAAAAAATGGTCAGAGAACAGTTTGTAGTTTATAGTTCTCCTCCTGTTTTTGGAGGTGGATACAAAGTCAATTGACCCGCACCATTTGACATTTGCTGAAACTAAGCATCCTTACAAAGTGGAGAGAATATCCACCATACATTAGATCGCGCCAAAACACTTCGAGGTCGGATTTGATCTTCCAGCTGACACTAGATTCGGGAAAGAGAGAAGGACAAATCTATTCAAACGCTTCTGCAATGAAAGAAGCCAAAGAGAATGGCCAAACAAATTCTTAGGCCTTGATCCTCATTTCAAAGGTAGTTCGAAAGAGAAGAAAAAAGCGGCCACAATGTCTTGAATTGAGAACTGCGAAGCCAATGCCATGAAGCACCTGCCAATTCTCAGAAGAGCAAGAGAAGAAATCTTCAACAGGCAGTTATTAGAAATCGTCCCCCGATCGCGATTCCCTTTGTGAACTCAGAGAAAGATTACAACCCCTCTATTCATCCCAAACCAATAAGATTTCATTTCGTGCTTCGGTTTTTCTCAAACGGTAGCTAGCTTTGGAAACAATTTGAAGTCGGGACCCCGGATGACACCCTAAAAAGGGTTTAAAGCAATTCTGATATTAAGTCCTCCAAATATAAAAGAAGACCTTGGACAAAGGACGAAAATTGGCAAAACGTGAAGTGGGAAAGTTTCAAATACCATGCGTTTGCGTCGATATTAGTTACCATAATTATCCAAACAGCCACAATTCGATTGATCCTCTCTGAAAATTTTTAGTGGCACGTGGTTTGTGTTGAACAAAATTGGAGGATATGTATAATCCAAACATAAATGCAATCTGCCCTTACGGATCAACTATTACCCATCTTGGACCAATATTTCCCCACGCGTTTTCAGGTGGTCTATCGAATGACAAGAAGTTTTAGCTAGTATCAAAACTTAAAATAATAAAAAATTAATTTACGGTAATATTTGACCAGGTAGGAGCAATACCAGAGGGCTGACCAAACACTAGGGGATTATTTCCATTGAGCACCAGGTAGCCTCAAAAATATGCTTCAGTGAGATTTGTCAGTACATTTGCTGCAAGGCAAGGAAAATAGCCCGAAAACCCCCCCCCCCCCCCCCCCCCCCCCCCTGGGGGGGGGTTAAATTCTAGCAAGAACAATTATATATATGTTTAAAGTTCAATTATGTTTTAACATAATTTACTATCATTAAGTGTTTTAGTATAAAATGGTGTTGTTTTCGAAAATAAAACCTACTTTGTTTTTGAAAATACCGGTATTCTATTATTTACACAAATCACCCCCCTTTATTTAGAGCCCTATATACTTTGAAACTTGTCAGGTTGCTAGTATTTTAAGATCAAGATCTCAATGATAGTATTATAATGTTTAGCGTTACCCACGGTACCGATGGAGCACACCACACTTTTTTAAGCAAGGATGTTGATAAAGGTAAAAATTAGTTTTCAGTTCAATTATTGGTGGGGGGGAAGGAGGCGCACAAACAATAGGATGTTTGCCCCAGAGGTGCCTGAATAACCCTAGTTACGTCCGCTAAAGTGTTTGATTACCAGATCCTCTCTGAACTGCGGAAACTGGTCAGAGAATGGCCCCGCCGTCCGTCGGCAGAACTAGTAAACAGAGGACGCCGGAGACAGATGGGAAAGTTTTTGATGATTGGACGTTGATTCGGACTAGCGCCGCTCGATCACTCCGACCTTGGCCAGTTTCACTCCGAGTTGGTGTGCTCTCGCGACCAGACTAAGTCAAAAGAAGTAAAGAACATCGGCGGAATACCGCCTGGGTTTGGCTGTTGAGGGGTTGGGGCGAGGTACTAATACATCAATGTTGTGAAAATCACCTAGTATAATTATGGAATTTCAATTGCCTGCTTGCGAAACGTACACAAATTTAGAAGGGCGAACTCGCAATTGTTCAAAACAGAAAATGTTGATTGTGAATGTCCCAGCATCCGATCTCATTCTTCCCATTTAATTGACTTCTGATGCTATCTCGTTCCAATCAATAAAATAGTTTCTTCGTGGTTGAGTAATTTAGTAATAGGACATATTCAACTCACAGGTGTTGGCTACAAATTTTCATTCTCATTCTGGTCTGTATTTTTCACATTAATATCTGCCCAGAAAAAATTGACCTATAAGTTGACCCCCCCCAATCACTTATATATTATATCCTTTATATATATATTATACTATAATTTTTCTTAATGCTTCATTCTCTATGTGGTTCCTATAGAATTAAAGTATTCGATGTTGGTGCAGGTCACTCCCCATCGTGGTTTGGCAGAGCGCTTTGTATAGCACTACCCTATTCACAAGATATCTAAAAAAAGATTTAATCTATAAGATTTTAAATTTTGCAATGTAAGACCTTTTTTACAGACAAGAATGAATGTCATGTTAAATGTGATAGATACTAAGAACATAATATTCGTGGAATTTATTCTTTACTGCTCACTTGAAAGCCTTCATCACTGAGTAAGTTGTAATAAAATAAAACATTTTCTTCAATCTGCCATAGGGGACTGTAAAAAACATTCCTTTTCTGTCTGCCAATGTCCAGATCCATTCTCCCACAGGACTCTCTAAGAAATTAAAAATAGGGCTTGCTAAAACTTAAAATTATGGTATTATTGCAACTTTAGTGAAGCTCTGTTGAGTGGCGTGTGACATGTTGAGTCTGGGGGGCCCTAACCATTACCCTCATTTGTATCATTTAGACTTTAATCCTCAGTTCTAATAAGTTAACCCTTAGTCAGTTTTATTTCACGGCCAGTCCCATACTTGTCCAGTTAATGCTAGACAGCGAGAATTGTGTTGCGGTATTAAGGCACTGTGGCTTTGTTTAATAAGTTTGCTATCGACGCAATTGGTAAGGTTCGAAAGGATAACAGTATTTTCTTGAACTATTTTATATCTTTACCTATTATTCATAAAAAAATGAACTGTTTAGTGTGGTTTGTCCTTTATGGAAAATCGCCACCAAAATTATTAGACACAGGTACCATTATGGAAAAATTGTATATGTATACGTCTATTTTTCCCAAGGAGAAGGTTTTATAGAAGCTCATGCCTCATTGATGTAACTCACCACCTAAGCGGCGCTGCAAAAGATAAAAATGTTTTCAAAGCGCGCTGCCCACCACTATAAACTGCAATTTACAAGACCAGTTACGTATATTATACATAGCCCAAACACTTATTTTGAACAGGCGCTCTCTAAATTATTAATGTTAAATTGTGTCTTTAAGATACATTTCTGATTGAACTTAAAGTTTGAGTGTTAAGGACCACTTTATAATAAAAGTTACATGTACGTGCACAATGGTCTATTAAACATAAAAATATTTTCTTGATTCGTTGACCAAGGCAAACTCTACATCTGCCCGTTGGTAAATATAATTCAATTAAACCCAGAAGATTCACGATACACGGAAAACATAAAGCTTATACGAAAATGCGTTACAAAGCCGTGAGGAAATCAGCTAGTTAGTTTATTAAAAGGCTATTAACACAACATTTTGTGGATTGCGAAAGATATCACTCTTCGTTCATGTGGAGGAAATATTAATACCCATACAAAAATAAAGAACAGGAAAGATGTAAAGAAAGCCGGAATAAGAAAAAGGGGTTCTCGCAAAGAATACCCCAATAAGCTGACTGTCCTTGGGAGTCCAGTGGTGGATACATGGGATCTCACTCTGGATCGTGGTTCTGAGTCTGTGCTATGTGTGCTCGGTAATTGTGATCCTCGTACTTATGATTCTTCGTGATTTGTGCTCGGGATGCAGCTTAGTTGGGTAGGCCTTGTTTGAAACCCTTCCCACATTTTCTTTCCCTTCTTTACATTCTTTTCTGTTACTTTATTTTTGTTATGTATTAAATATTTCCCCATCCATAGGACGAAGAGGATAGAATTCCAATCCTTGAAACGTTTGGTGTTTTATACATTTTATAAACCCAAATTTAACGATGGCATAAATGTTTTGGAAATCCTGTTATCCTTTCAAGAACTTGTAGGTCGCCTCAGTGACTATTCTCCACATATTCACATTTGGTTAATCCATATTCTTGATCCCGTATTTATGTGTATTTCGCCAGGACAAGCTTACCTGTTAATCCTTGTAGATTTTTGCCCATTTTGGACATTCTCGCCCCTCGGATACCAGGCCCAATGGAGCTCCGAGAGCTGTTGACCATGATAACAGTGGCAATGGTCTCCCTCGCTAGGGTAGTACACTTCCCTGACCCGGTGCCCCCGGCAGGAAGATCGTGACAGCTTTATGAGACTATCACTGACCGCCAACGGATGATCCGTCCATATCGACAACCGTACGAGATTGAAAGGTATGAGTTGGGTGTGGAGATGGGAGAACTTGTTAGCCCAGTCTCACAAATGATGCACACATTCACATCTCGTGTGTGGGCCAATATAATGCAGGTGTCCAACAACCAACGCATTGAAATGCGAAATCTTTTGACTTCATTTAAGAACCATCACATTTGATCTTCTTTCACTTGCATAATATAAAAATATCTATACTTGTAATTGGTTGCAATGGTGTAGTTAGTTTCCTATTTTTCTTATGGTTGCCCCAGGAGTCAAACGATACAATGTCAACCAGGTGATGCTTTGGCTGTATAGATTTACGGCTTCCACTCGCTTTGGACCATTTCGTGGTGGGTGGCACTTTCTGTTGTCAGAACGGGGGGGGTGGGTTGGTAGTATATGGCGTGTCGTTACGTCAGAGATTGTGAGTGGGGTAGTATGTACAATTGTTTGTATGGGCACATTTTTGGTGTCTCAGTCCACGCGTATAATTTTAATTGCCTCTCTAGAGCGCCCTACGACATCAATTTAAATGTTTGAGAACATTGATTATTTTCCTAGTTTCTTTTCTTGTTTTAACGCGGTCACTTCGGTACTCTCATCAAGAACCAAATGTCGTTGGGTTTTTTCTGTCATTTGACAGTATTCTAACGCCTCAATGTGTCCAAAAATAAAATGTAATTCAATAAAACTGTTGAAATTTAAAATTAAATTTTTAATACCTAATCTAGTTACAAACAATTTCTTTCTCAGAGTCAAGCTTAAATAAAGAAGTTTGAATTTTCCAGTGTTTTTCCATCCCATTGCAAATCAGGAATTTTGTAGTTTTGTTGAAATCAAAAAATTGTGAAATAACATTGTTGTTCGATGGGATTCCCTCTGCGAAATAATCTCCATGTGGCCCGCATCACATAAGAGGATTATTAGTCTTCAGTCCAACTTAATTTAATTTTATATTTGTTGGCTCTGCAATATCATATAAGTAAGAAATATATTTACCCCTCGCTAACACTGGACCTTGGAATCTCTTACTGCACACACTTAAAGGAATACCTTTATATATGTTACACATTTCGTACTCCTGTATTCTTATCTTCTCATTGAAAGAAGAAAATTACTTCATTTAAACTTTTAGGTCTTTATCATCAAACTAATACAATTTTAAAATTAAATTCGTTTACTTGCTAAGAAATTTCCTAAGGTTAGACTTATCAAGTTCATTGAATTTTTTTAATGACAATAATATTTGGTATTTACTATTATTAAGTTCAATTGTGTTTAATAGGCAGTTAAATGTGTATTCTTATATAAGTTTTTATTCTTGTGAAACACCAGGATTTTAAAAAATAGCAGGATTGCAGCATAATGGCTACTGTATGTGGCAGAATGATTATAAATGAAAGTTTATTAATAAATGTATAACATGATGTTGCTAATAAGTTCTAATAATTTTAATTTCAACATTTTATAATTGGGTTTTGCATGAGGGCAAGGCTTCCTAAAATCTGTACTGGGGGCATCTTGATTTGATCCCTTGAAGATCTATGTTAAACTTCCAAAATTTTTTACACTTATTTTTTGTCATAGAATTGGTTAAAGATGTCTAATCTTAAAAATATGATTAATAAAAACTTGTTTTATGTATTAAAGGAAAGGGACTTGTGTACTCTACTACTAGTTATAGGAAAAATTTTTTCAATAATTTTTTATCATTTCAGCACCCATTTAAAAAAATACATACTTT
>NW_025781318.1:0-47117 GCF_021130785.1 Homalodisca vitripennis | reverse complement strand
TTTGAACCTGACAAGGATGGAAGTTGGATTGGAAATATAGGGATTACACTAACAATAGTATAGACTGACTGATGAGTTTTTTCTTCTACGCCATAGTTAACAAATCTACTTATTATATAATCTCAAATGTAAAATACATAATATGATAAGAGGCAGATAACAAACATTCAATGCCATAGCAAAAATTGACTTCAATGGCTTGATGTGTTTTTAATACATCTGCAGGCTCTTGAAATGAAAAAATTTTAATATTAAAATTACAACTGAACTTTTCCATGGATTAAATACATTATGCAAGGGTCATCTGGAAAGTAAGGTGGTAACTATTCAAGCGACGAGGTGAACAGCGCAAGGGCGCCGACTCCCAGCATGCCTTGCGTATGAAATGACGCCATTTGCAGTGAAATCGATGTAGAATGCTGTTTACTATGCAATTTAAGATGTTCGTAACAATTGATTAACCTGCTGACTGTGAAATACTATCAGTTACATGACTTTTTGCATTAAACAGCCGCTTATTGCAATACTCTAACTAAACTTTAAAGTGACATACAAAATAGGCAACATGGCCTATTGACATCTGGAGTTCTCTTCTTGCATGACAATGCTAGACTCCACTCTGCCATCCAAATCCAAAATCTCATCAGAGTTTGTTGAGAACAGATTGACCACCCGGCGTACAGGTGGCACTGAGCAACTTTCACTTTTTTCACTACTTAAAGTAGTTTCTCGGCGGTAAGTGCTTCAACACCGATGACGAGGTGAAAGAAGCAGTTAAAGATTGGTCAATCTAACATATGGCAGACTTCTAAAACATCAGCATTCAAAAGCTCATAGACCGTTATGACGAATGTTTAAACAAAAATGGAAACTATGTTGAAAAATAAAGAAAGATGTCAGGAATCAGATAAAACAAGTTTATTTTTTTATAAGGAATTGGACCTTACTTTTCGGATAACCCCCGTAATTTTCTTCTATAACATATTGCCAACTTATGTATACATTCAGTGCAACTGATGTACATGTGCACTTTGCATTTCTTCACAGTCATTATTACTGATACACTTTTATATTTTATGCACCACTGCTGTCCATCTTGAATAATTGACCAACTATTGAAATGATTAAGCCATTGCATTATATAACAGGTGTGTGAAATACGAACATACTTTACCTAGATCATTTTTACGGCAGTATTTCAATACTTCCACAACATTTTTATTTCAAATAAATATTTTGTGGAATTACTCTAAACGTCTTCACTATTAGTTTAATGTTGCCTAATCATAGCACTTTTTAACGAATACAACTATTCCATGCAAAATCACTATTTAACTATTTAACCTACTCCTAAACCTTGTTTATAGAAGTATTTACACCATGGCGTTCTAGATATGCCACTATTATTTTTATGAAAATTATAAAATGGACTGTAAGAAAATTTGTAATAGTCGGTTACCTGCGGCCTGGAGCAGAATTACCCAGGAAGGGGTAGGTGGTGTCCTTGAGCCTTCCCTTGATGAGATCCTCCAGAGTCTCCCTGACCAGTGGTACGTGCTGAGTGTACACATTCTCCACACCCTTCAGGTCCTGCCCATATTTAAAACATTCAATTATTAGATTTTCATGGTTTAATATATGTTGTAAACATACAGTCACTCAATAAGAGGTATGTAGAATAAAGGAAATTCATATTAGTTTTTCATTACGTTAATACATTTTCAACACCAAAATTTTACCTTAAAAAGTCTTTTTGTTATCTTGACAACCGTCTCCTGAGACATGATGTTTCTCTGCAGCTGAATCTTGGGAACTGCCGTACTCAATAATATTGACTACCATCTACACAGAAGGAAACAGTATTACACACACCTTAGATAAAAAATATTAGCCAGACCATTTATATTATATTTGATTTTTACATTCTATATGTTTAATTTCTGCAAGTTTATAGACATACATTTTATGAAGCTCCCAACTGCAACTGCTTAACATTCCAGCTTTATCTTTTTTTTTAACCTTCAAAAAAAATTTTTTTTCAAAAAGCTCTACTGACACTGGTGATTTAGTTTTATACGTAGACGCACCTTACAGTAGTTATATCCGTATACCATACCACGCGTTATCAGACAAACCGATGATAAAAGAATAGCACTGGTTGTTGATTTATTTTTGGTACAACACGCAGTCCCAAACTGCTTCCCAATGTCATAAATCAATATATTTACGCATTCTCCCCAAACATTCATGGTGCTTTTGTGAATCATAATGTAGACAATAAACTAAAATAGGACAATACAGATATTCCTGTACGCCCTGATTACCACAACTCCAATATTGTACAGACATATATATGGCGCACTCCAAGGGTTAGTATCAAGTCTTTATTGCAAATATTTGTTATTTATTATGACAATATTCATATGAGAAAGTGTTTTTGTGTTAAATCAATGCACTTTTTTAAAATTTTGAAAAATTTTCACAATTTCCCTTCTGATCAAATTTTTTAAATTTAATTGGTTTTTAAATTATTTAAATTTTTATAACATTCTCCACTTAAAAATAACACACTTTAATTTTCCCTGAAAAAAGCAAAAAAAAAAGCCCCATAAAGGTTCCACTTTTAAGGGGTTTTTAGTCTTTTAAAATTAAATTTTTTTTTGTCCCATATATGCCTTGGTTTTTTTGGGTGTCCCAGGGCCCCTGGGGGTTTTCCCGGGTTACCACCACCCCATACCGGTAACTCGACTACTTTTTTTCAAAATTCTCAATCAATTGGGTTTGGGTAAAGGTGGAGTTGGTTTAATTTTTATTTTTAAATTAAATTTAAAAAATTTGTTTTTCCAACATCCAAACAATTTGACAGCCCAAGACCTTACTTCCCTTCTTTTTTTAAAAGGTTCTAAAATGAAATTCTGAGCAATACCTGCACAAAGAAATCCGTTCATGGCCCCAGGATTGATTTTTTAACCATAAAAATAATGGGGCTTCAAAAAATTTTGAACCTTCAAAACTTTGTGTTATTAGTTTGTAAAGGTTTTAGTTGTAAAGAAATTTTAAGTTAAAGCTTGGAAATTTCCATAAGTTTAGAAACCCCTAGGAACCATAGAAAATTGGATTTAGCTGCCTTTTATTTTGGGATTCATTTCATTTGGGGCATGAAAGTTCAAACTTATCTGATGGGTTTACGTGGAATTTTGGGCTGGTGCCTGGTTATTGAAATGGTTTTTAAACGGCCTGCTAAATTTGGTTCCCCAAATGGAAATTTTTGAAATGGTCAAAGGAAACTAATTGTTAAAGTTTCTCTTTGATTTTATAATTTTTTATGTTTTCATTTACCCCCAAAATTTAAGAAAATTGGCTGGTTCCGGGCTGTTATTTGGGAACGAATTAAGGATGTTTAAAAAACCCAAAATTTTTTTACTTTTTTTAAATTTGTTTTTTTTTAAAAATTCTATTATTGGCCTTGCTTTTTTGGGAATCCAAGGTTTTGTTCCTATTTTTTTTTGATGTCAAAAATTTTACCCAAAGGATTTTTTAAAATTTTGAAAAAATTAAAGTATGTACGGTTAAAAACTCTTAAATTTTGATCAAAATTTGGTCCCGTTTTGGGTCCCGGGCAGGTTGGGTCGAAGCAGGGCCGGGCTTACCAAACGGAGGGGCAAAAGGGTTATTTAACCCCCAAAAGTTTTTAAAATGCAAGTCGGTTAAAGTTAAACTGGCCCAAAAGAATTCGGGGGCTAGGTTAAAAAAATTTAAAAATCTTACAGATTCAGTTGGTTCCCGAAGGAGGGGCTCAATGAGTTTACTGTTTTGCCTTGATTGGGGCCCTTCAGGAATAAACTTTAGGTTGTTTCAAAGAAAAGGGGAGAGTAAGTTGATTTTTTGGAAATCCCCCAAAAATTTTAATACTTGCGAGGCGGGCAAAAGGCTTGTTCTGAAACAACCGCACGGACCGTGCTGTTATCAAACCTACCCTAACAGTCACAGAAGGACCTTAACAAAATTTTCCCATAGGGGTTGGGTGAATTTGGGGCCACCTTTCTTCCGGGCCAAAAAAATGGGCCCGGAAAAAAACGAATGTTGGAAGATTGTTTAAACCAAAACAAATTGAAAAAAAAAAAGTATTTATTGGGAAAAAAAGATTAACATGTAATATGTAAAAGATTTTGTATAGATATTTTAATTTTAAAAAAATTCAATTTAATGATTAAAGGGTTTTTTGGTATATTATGATTGGAAGGGGGGAAAACTCTTTCCAGAAAATTAAAAGAATTATCCAAGGTTTTTGGAAATTTTTCCCCCAGGGGGTTTAAAAAAATAATATAAAATTTTAATTACCTCTTGCATTTGTTTTAATTTTTAATAACAATATAAAAGGTAAATTTTCTAAAATTAAGGTTTAAATCGGTGATTTTCCAAATTTATAAAAAAAAATTTTAAAAATTTTCATCTAACAATAATTATTTTATTCAAAAGCCCTGATACAGGGGGTTTAAACCCAACTTTACTTATTTGAAAGTAAAATCCTTTGGGTTGATCTTGTGTACATGGAAAGTTTTGGTTTGTCTTATTTTTAACATTTTAAAAATTCTCAAAATACTGCAACTTCTGCAATGGGTTTCAAATGGTGGGGAAAAAACTTTTTTTTTGTTATTTTAAATTGAAATTTTAAAAGAAAATTTTTGGAAATTTTTTGGCAGTTTAAGGGGGGGAATTTATAATGTTTGCAACCAAAGTTTAACAAGACAATTCAAAAGTAAAAATAAAAATATTTCGGAAATTTGAAATTATTTATTCCCAATGGCTATTTTTAAAATTTTTAAAGACAAACTACTTTTTTGATGTGGTTTCCTTATATTGAAATTTTTGGGAAGTAAGGGGGAAGAAATTGGGCAATGTAATGAAACCTTATTAAGGATTGGAAAGAAGGTTGTTGGGAATTGCTTTGTTTAAAAATTTTTAAAACTAACAACTTAAAAAGGGAAATATAAAATGGGGGGTGGGCTCCGGGAACATAACCTTTAATTGGGTTCCTAATGAAAAAAATTTTAATCAAATTTCTTCCTTGATCAAAGGGGGGCCAGTTTTTATTTGTAAACATTTTTTATCCCATTTTTGAATAATGAAAGATTCTGTTTTTTTTCAAACCTTCTTTAAATTTAAGTGAAAATGAAAATTTATTTTTAAAATAATAAAAAAAAGTAAGGAAAAAATTTCCCATTTTGAATAAAAAATTGAGGTGGGGATTTTAACAAATTTATTTTTTATTTTTGGGGGGTTTTGTGGGTCAAGGTTTCATTTTAAATCCTTTTTCCGGGTGGCTTTAAGGGTGTTTAATTGGGAAATTTGAAAAAAATGTTCCGAATTTTAATTTATTAAAAACCATTTAGTTACTAAAAAGTTTAAATTTTAAAAATAAAATTTAAATAAAGAAATGAACCCGTTCATTAATAATTTTTAAACAATTAAACTTATTTTTTTAAATTTGCCACACAAATGGTTTAGCATAGACTATTTTTTAAATTAAAAATTTTAAAAAAGGGTTTTTGAAAATTTTTAAATTTCTTTGGTAAATTGAAATTATTTTGTATCGGAACCCGAACATTATTCAATAAAGGGTTTATTTAAAATTTTAAACGGGACATTTTTGTTAAAAAAAAGGAAAGAACAATTTTGGGGTTTGGGAGTTTATTTAATAAATTACCCCAAACAATTAATGACATACAATAAACTAAAAATTCAAAAGGGGAAATTTTTACCTATGAAAGTTATAAACTGTCTTAAAAATTGAATTTTTATGATGAACTTTGGGCAAAAAAATCTTTTTTTATTTGTCTAAAAAAATTTCCCAAAGAGCTTATTATTAAAAAATGCGTTCCCTTTTTGGGCCCCTTATTTCGACTTTCTACCCACCCATACCAGAAATCCCAAAAACCCCTTTTCCTGTTTGGGACCTATCTAAAAAACTAGTGTACTCTTCTTAATTTTTATTTAGGAAAATTCTTTTTTTTTTAGTTTTTTTAAAACTCCCCTGGGCAAACTTAACTTTAAATATTTTTTTTTCAAAAAATTAGGATTTTTTGGTTATTGTGTTTAAGGGTTCCCGGGGATTTTTCGGGAACCTTAAAAAAGTACTTTTAAATATGAAAAAAACAAAAAAATCCAAAAAAAAATTTTGAAAAATTTTTAAGTTTCTAAAACCCCTTCCCTGATTTGGTTAACTTTTACCCTTTACCTTCAGGGTTTCAAACCAAGGATTGTAATTTAAAACATGGCCCACCTTAAGTTTCTCGGACAACAGTTTCCCAAATGAACGAAGCCAATTTTAAAATTTTTTTAAATTTAGAAAAAAACCTAATCAAAGGTTTTTTGTTAGAAATTTTGGTTTTAGGAAACACTCCATGTTACTCTGGAATAAAACAACTCAGTTTGCCCCTTAATTAACTCCCAAGGAAGAATCTTTTTTTCTTTTTAAAATTTCATTTCCCCAATAGGGGATTGGAACCTAAAAGGCGGAGTTCTTCAATTCCCCCCACTGCGGACCAAGGGGGGGTGCCTAACCGGGAACCTTGGCCACCCCTTCGTGGGGGCAAAAAAAAAAGGGGAAACCCAAAACCAAAGCCAATAAAGGTCTGGTAGCACTTCCAATATTACGAAGGTCTGCTGATCAAAGGGCCTTTGCTTGAACTCCGGGGGGTGTGCGGGCAAGGAAACCATGGAAAATTATGGAGAAACAATGGGGATGTTCTTTCCATTTCCCCCCTGGTTTTTACCTTCCCCACCACCCCTTGCTGGACCCAAACCTCTACCCCTCCTCTAAGTTCTTGACTCTGACCCTAGGGTTTTTCACAAGTCACCGAAGCTTTGGAAGACTAAAATTTAAATTTTAAAAACCAAATCCTAACCTATACTTTCCCCTTTGGATTTTCCCAAACCAACCAACCCAGGGTTCTTCTTCTGTTTCCTGGACAAGGTCTGTAAAGTTAAAAATTTTCCAATTAGGGGAATGGACCGGGAAAGGTTTCATTTTCCCCTTGAAGCCGGGTCAATGTCCCCGGTCATAAATAACTACAGAAATGGGGCTGCTCCTTTTCAGTTTCTCTTCAAGGGTTTTGTCTCATTAAAAAGAAGGGCTTAAAAAAAGAGGGGACCTAAAAAACCAAAGTTAAAATTTTGTCTTTAGGTTTATCCCTGAAAAGTTGGGAAGCTTTTTTTCAACCTAAAAATTTAGAGATCTTTGGGAATTGCCCGGAAAACGGGATGGATAGTAAAAGGACATTGTGTTTATCTTGCCTTTGATGCGGGTCTATTAAGAGATATTGGTGGGAACCAAGGCATAAATATTTTATTTTGTAAGCCTTGATGAAAAACAAAAACTAACGAGTAACTTTTAATTTCTTCTAGAGGATCTATTAATAATTGTAAAAATAAGGTAAACCGTACTTCGTAATAAATAGAAGGAAGTTTTTTTATCATTCACAAAGGTTATTGAAATGGTTTAATGGCGGTAACGAAGGCCTCTTTATCAGATCAAGGTTTTCCGCTCAACGAGATAAAATCAATCCTTATCCAACCCCCCTATTTAAAAGCTATTAAATTGGAGGGTAGGTGGAAGGTTTGGATGTTCACGAATAGATAATTTAATTGGTTTTAGAATGATAAAATGGGTCCAGAAAATTTCCATTAGGGGGAGTGATTGGGTGGAACTGCGGACCTGGTCAAAAAACTAATGTTAGGGCCTAAATATGAACACCTTTTAAGGGGAAAAACCATTTTGCTCTGGAATAAGCCTAAGTTCAAAACAAAAAATTGGGGGTAACAAAAGGTAATGACCGCTAGTCACTTTACTACCTCAGGTCCCGGTTTATTTGGGTTTAACCTGGGGAAAATACACTTTGGGTTTGGAACTAAATTTTTGAAGCCACCCCTTTTGCAATCTTGAAAAATACGACACTACGTCTGGAAACGTGAGCAGCACCAAATGTTTTGGGGTAGCGGCCAATTGGAAAGGGATTGTCACTTAAACCAATGGCAATTTCTAAATGTTTTTCATATCTGCGAGGGAGGAATCTTTGGTCTTAAGGCCGAAAATCCCCCCCCTTAGTACTATTCAGCCCCCTATTAGGGGTAATACCAAAGTCGGGAATTTAAGGGGGGTCTTACCCTTTAGGAGGCGGATTTTCGCCAAATCTTTTAATTCAGTTACTCGTTCTAACTGAAAACATAAAAAAGACTGATGAACATCTAAAATTCTAAAGAACCCTTATGAAAAACATGCATACCAACATGGATACCTGTGTCAGCACCCCCAACAAATAGGCGCCATGAAAGCACCACCCAAACATTGAGGGCTTTACAATAAAATTATGGGATCCCCGACTCTCGAGCGTCTTTCCTTTTGGGCATTGTTCAGCACGGGGCCGTTCTCATTGAAGGCTTTGTCCCCAAAGGGACCCTAAGGAAGGAAATCGTCAACTTTTAATTTAGTATTTAGATTCAAATTGAGGATTTATATGGTTTTCGGATATTGCGGATAAGTTTAGTAAAAGGAAAATAAAAGTTGTGTTGATAAGAATATAATTTAATGTCAACTGGTTAAGGGGGCTGGAATCCTTAGGCAGTGTTTTCCCTTTGGAAAAAAACTGAGTTTTCTTACGTCCAAACTTGGGGGTCAAACGTCAAATTTTATTCTAGATTTAAAGAAATGGGATTTTTACATATCCCCCAAAGCAAGGGACGTCGGCCGGCCGAGACTGCGGGATTATGGGATAAACCCTATTACAATGGTTTTAAAATTTTAGTTGTAGGTCTCAAATATTAGTCTTTATTTGGGAAAAAGGTGAACAATAATGCAATTTGAAATTACAAGTTTGGCCAATTTTCGTGAGCAAGAGCTCCACAAATATCCTTTAGGATTTGCTTTGATTCTAATAAAGCTGGGCGCAATCATTTTCGAATGTTTACTTGGGGGAAAGGGTCAAAACGGGAACCGGCCCCAAAACTTAACCAAACGTTTTCGAATGTTCTCAAATAATTCGGAGTATTAATAACCTTTTTGATTTTTTCCCGAGATGAGGATACAAGTAAATAAATAGGGTTTGTTGTTAACACAATGTTTGTTTTTAGGAGAACATATGATTTTAGAATCCCTAAACGCTTGCCATTTACGGAACTGCTATTTCAAGCAAAAATTTCTCGTGCCAAATAGCTTCACCGAATTCAAAAAAAATCGAATAATGTAAAAGTCAAGTTTTAGTTGATAAGCATTTAATCACTTGTGGATGCTTAAAATCTTCAACTTGATACGCAACTTTGTCCCTGGTTGGTGGGCCATAGGATGGTCAAACCCCAGGCTTAAGGTGGTAGATCCCTCACGGTCAATTGGTAAAATCGCTGCTCAAAATAAAAAATGGTAAAAACCCCTGGTGCGATCACCAAGAAGCTATGGCCAAAAGATTGTTATGTTTTTGCAGGCTTCCCGAGTATGGGCCAATCGGTTACAATATTCCTTGTCAGGCCACCATTTCGAAACACTAAACATTAGGTTTACGATAGATCGGTGTGGACTCTGCAATAATCTAAAGGGGGAATGAAAAAATATGGAGTAAATTTTGGGGAAAAGAAAATTTTTGTGAAAAAAAACCCAGGCAGGAGGGTTAGAAAAAAGGCCAAAGAGTTCCCTCGAACATAAGGGGCCAATTTTTTTGAAGAGAAAAAATTTTTAAAAAAAATATCTTAAAAAATGTTTTAAAAATTTGGTATTTTTATTGAAAAAGGGGCAAAGAAAGTTTTTCCCCCTGCAAAAAAAACAAAGTTTGTCATAATGTTTAGATCTTTGATAGAATTGAATTCTAAAGGGGTTAAAAAATGATTTTTTAATCGGTCTTGGGGTTAAAGGGGGACTTGAAAGGGAAAACCAAAAACCAACCCATAGAAAAAAAAAATTTAAAGTTGGATTATTTCCCTCCTTGTTACACAACCATCTTGATGTTGGTCTGAAGTTCTGTCATCTGTTAACATTACATCATACTAGTCAAAATTCCCTTTAAATAATCTTTGAGTCCATTTTTAAAATGTCTGATGTTTGTTTTCCCATTCATTTAATATTAATTCAAATAAAAGGTCTTAAGCAATTTACATCTGAAAACGTTATTGTTACAATATTTTAAATTAAATTAAAAAAAAAAATATGGGTTATTTGTGGAAGCCTGGAGTGCCTTCGGTTAAAGAAAAAAACCTTTTTGCGTGGTTATGGGGACCTGGTAAAAAAAAAAACTGGACTCTATAATATTAAATAATTAAAAAGAAAAGGTTTTATTAATTTTGTACATTATTAAAATGGTAATGACTAAACAAACCAACATTCAAGTTTAAACATAATCTGGTGTGCAATTTTTTTTGACTTCCTCATTGTTGTGTGAATATTCAAGTTCTCTTTCATTAAGTATTGTGAACTCTTTAAAATGTAGTTGTTGATGAAGCGGAAGAATCTGCAAATGATGATAACCTTTTTGGGAAAAATTTTAAATCGATTGTTAAAATGAATATAAAATAATCACCATGCAGAAAGGGGATATTGGCTTGGGGTGGTCTCAGAGCCAATAAAATTGCCATTAATGAGTGGTAGCATCCCATCCCCCCTCTTGTAATGCAGAGGGGTGCCAGTGTGGATTTTACAACATTTTAATCCCAAGGGTCTAAATTAACCAGAAAACACCCCCTTGGTTAAATCCTTTAGAATAATTAAGTAGAATTTTACTATAACATCGTATAAGAAAAATGGGGCCTGAAGTCATTTGAAAATAATAATTTGATGTGTGTTTAATAGCACTTCAGAGGAAATTTTATTTTGTCAAAATTTTTATGTCCATCTGTTTCATAGAAACACCCTCTTCCCGGGGAGCTCACAAATTAATTGACTTTTAAATTAAATTCTGTTAGAAAATTTATGTGAAGTTTGGGTTTTAATGTTAATTTTATTAAATTTTTAAATGTATATAGAATAGGTGTTTTAAAATTTTAGTAAAATTTAGGCTAATTTGGTTAGGATAGACCCCAATTTTGCTTTTGCGGGGAGGATAAGTTGATTTTTAAACCATAGCCTAAAACTATTTTTTAAGTTCTTGGTACTAAATATAGTATGAGCAAAAGAAATTTCATTTTGTAAGTTTAAATCAAAGCTTTTTTTTTTACTAACCGGATTTTTTCCAACCATCTGGGGCGGTAGTTAAATTAAGTAAGTTACCAAACTATTTAATGCTTTAATATAAAATGTCTTTTTTAAAAAGATTTTCCTTCTAAAGTTAAAATCCAAACTAACCCTTTGACTTTGTGATGTAACTTTAGCTTGTTTTTAAATTATTGTTTAAAAATTTTTTAAAGCTTTTTTGGAATTTCAATTTATGTCAACACCCTAAAAAAATTTTATTTTTAGGCCTTTCGTCTCAAAACCTCGTCGACCCCAAAATGAATAACTGAAAAGGGGTCGAGATGGTCTTTTGACACAAGGCCTATATTTTTCATAGGGAAATTTTTTATTAAACATTGTAATTTTTAATCTTTGGTAACAGTTAAAAGGGGAAATTCAAGCAACTTTTAAAATCCCCACTCAAAATATGCTTATTGAAATTATGTGGGGAAAAATTTACCCTTGATTAAGGAATATATATAAAGACAACTAATAGAATTCTGAAAAAATTTTTTCTGCAATTTTTTTAAAATCAAACTCCTAAAAAATCAGGAATATGAAGAATGATCGGAGAAAATCAAATCTAAAATTAAAACACTCAGAATTAACATTATTTGTTTAACTTTGGACAATTAAAAATCTTACTATTCTATATTTTAAAAAATCTCCAAATGTTATTTGAGTGTTGAACAAGTTTTTTCAGGACTCACAATAAATAAAATTGTGTAATTTTTTAATTTAAATCTTGGGAAAAATGTAATAAAAATTTTAATTTTAAATAAAAATTAATTTTTTAATAATTGAAAAGAATTAATTTTTAAACCGCCTCTCATGTCATGATTTTCTTTTTTGTTTTTTTGTTTCCACATTAAGATTGGTACAAATTTTTGAAAATTGATTTGAAAACCCTTACCAAAACTGCTATGAAAGGGCCTTTAAAATTCACCTTTTCTTCTCTTTTTCAAAATTAAACCTAGAAACAACTATTAATATTCCAAAATTTTGAACTTACACCATAGGTTTTATTTTATTAACAAAAGTGAAATATTTTTGTATTCAAATAAACCCCAAAGGCCTGTCCAAAATAACTTTAAAAGAGTTTTTATAATTGTCATATTTATTTTTAAATTACCATAACTAAACAATAAACTGTAAATTTAATCCTTTTTGAATAATTTCTCTTCAAAATTTGATTAGGCCAGATTTGTCAAATTATTGTTTGAAAAACCATGGGAATTACCTAAAATTTTTTAATAACTAAATTATGAATAGTGCTTACTTTGAAAATTTTAAACTATTTTAGGTCATTGTCTAAATCACTAAATACCCTTTTTAAAAAAACATACCAAAATAAACCTTAATGTCCCTTTTTCAGTAAAAAATTTAATCTTTTTTCTCAATGAAAATATTTAAAAATTTCAAATTCCAAAAATTTACTAAACCCTCAAACTTTTGGAATTTAAAGGTTTGAAACAAGTATTATATTATTGTTACTAAATTTACAATGTCCTAGCTATTTTTAAAACATACATGGCAAGAAGGGAGTTAAGTTTTTAGAAAGAAACCAAAAAAAAGGGTTTAAGTATTTCCACTATTTCTCGGTCCTCTAGATTGTATTGGGCATTTTTTAAATCTTTAATGCTTTAATGTAATATACTTGTCTATTGTATTCAAGTTGCACCAAGTTAGGAGAAGGAATTTGCCTTTAAATTTTTTTAAATTAACCCCAAACTCTAAAGCTTGTTCTCAATGCCTTTTAAATTTAAAAATAAAATTAATTCACATTAAAGCCCTTTATAGTTTTCCCCTTTTCCCCTTCAATCATCTGTCGAAATTGCTAATGTAATATTGTAATTTTGTAAAAAATTGGTAATTTTTTAAAATGAAGTTTTTAAACTAGAAAATTTTACATGGGTTACTAGCCCTTGTTTACGCATTATTGTAATTCCAGTACTTAAACTTTTGTTTTAGAAAAGCAATTGATTAAGCGGATTTCATCCGGCTTGAAAAATTTTTTAGTTAAAATTTTTAACTTGGCGGGACTTATATTTTTAACTATATATGTAAAGAAAATAAGATAAAAATGCCCCATGGTATGATACAAAAAGTACTAAGAATCCTTTAACCTAAATATAAAAGCCATAAATCCAAAAACTTTAAACTTCCTTTTTTTAACTTACCTTTCAACTTTATTAAATTTCTAGATTCATTTAAGGGAAATACAAATGGGTACTAAGGTTTTTAAAACAAAAACTTTTTTTAAAAATCCCCCCCCCCCCCTTCACTTCCCAAAACATTTAGTGCCAAACCCTCCCAACAAAAAACCCAAAATTTTATTTAAACAAATCTTCAAACCCCGCCCTTACTAACAAATCCTTAATAGAAACAACCAACCCCAACCACCCCCCCTTCACGAATTTCTGCCAAAACACCAACCCCAACCCCCCCCCCAAAAAACCACTTTAATCAACAAATTATGTTTTAAAAGAAAAAAAAGTTGGAAATATGTTTCTCATTGTTTTGAAAGTAAAAAAAATCAAAATTTCTACATAAAGGTTGTGTTTCTATTTGGGTTGTGAAGTAAAGGAATAAAAACAAACATTTGATTGTTTTGACAAAAATAGGAAACAAATTTTCAAATTTTCTTGTTTAGGTAAAAAAACTAACAATAATTTTCAAATTTTTCCTTTTTAGGTAAAAAACCACCTAACCAAATAATTTACAAATATTTAAGTAAAAAATTTATTTGCAAATTACAATTTTACTTTATTTTTTATTTTTTTTAAATTTATTTTCAATTTTTATTACGGGAAATTTTAAAATAGGTTATTTCAGTTGGTGAGTTTGGATTAGTTACAATTTGGATCTCATTTGTCTAATTATTTTTATAATTTCAATACATATTCTTCTCTTTAGTTTCTTAACATAAAAATTCCCTTGAACGTTTTTAGGTACATAAAAATGTACTCTTATTTCAGGACAGATTATAAATTAACCCAAAAAAATTGAAACTACAGAGAGATTGTGTTTGCACTTAAACAAAACTACTGAATTTTAACTGCATTCTGTTTCTTTTTTATCCTTTAAATTTTTTCTAAATTTTGGTGAACAAAGCAAATACATTATTAATAATAAACTTTGAATGATCAGCACCAATACTGAAAAATAAGACATTAACGTAAATTATGAACAGCAATAGTCCTAAGACAGATGACTTGGGAACACCCGTTCAAAAGTAATAACCAAATTAGGAAAGGTTTCATTAAAAAGTTCTTATTTCATTGTGGAAAGAAATGAAAATGTCAACATGTTTTGCTTGACGATTTATTATCTTTTTCAGATTTTAAATGGCTTTGCTTGCCATACACAAACAACGCTACTTTAATTTAATTTGAAACAAAATGTAAGATAGGTGAATAGATAGGATTTGTAAGATGATTAAATAATTCAATTCCTTTATTTTTATTTATAAAACAGAATATTGCAGTGTAACATTAGTATATCTAGTATATGTCTAGTCACAAACAAAGGTTGACACAACTTTTTCTTTTTATGAACGCCAATTCACCAGAAACATATTTTGGCTACTTGACGTTCTAACACTGCACATAAAACTTGTCGATCATTATATAAAGACTATAAATATTAAGAGCCAAGAATTATGTAGAGCAATATTATATTGTCTGATTTACCTGGAGCTGTTGAGAGTGCTGATTCTGACAAGCAAGCTCTTGTTCCATCTCAGATACTTCCAGTAAATTGCGCTTTCCAACCTGAGACGACAGCTCACTGATAACCGCCACATGTTTGGACACTGTTCCTGACATTTTCTGTAATTCATATTATGATGAAGTTACTGAACAACCATTTTATTACGGATATAAAAGTAGTAGAATTTTATTTTGAAATGCATTTATTGCTCTCTATTTGGCAAATAATGTAATTTACATATTATAAATAAACCTATTAATACTTTTTTGTTGTTAAAGTTCGCTATTGACAATGGAAGGTTTGAAAGGATAAGAAGATTTCGGACATTTGCCATCATTATATGTAACAAAATGTAAAACACAACGTTACGAGGATTGAAATCTATTCTCTTCACTAGGTGAAGAAATAGTTATTCCATTACAAAAGAAAGATAAAAAGAAGAGAATGAAAACATTGTGTTATACATTTTATAACATGTAACGATGGCAAATGTCTGAAATTCTATTAACACTTGTTCAGTTGTTCATTTGTTCAGAGAAGTGTTTGCACTTAGGTAAAAGTAAAATGTGCTTAAAAACACAACACAGGAGGAATGGAAAGCATGATTATATGCTTATCATGAGTGATAAATAACAGCATGCTTACGACACACTCTACTTTAATCATTTGGACACCAGGGCCTGAGAGGTCGGTACTACTCAAAATCACCAAGGGCTACTTATAAACTTTTGCAATGATTTACTGCTCTATACTGTTTATGTTTTATGTAAAATGATTTCTCTTTTGTTTTGTAGCTTTTTAGATTGGCTATCGATAAACATAAATTAAAAGTGCATATATATAATATATATATATTATATATATACATGTTTTTCTTGTTTGAGTTCTTACCTTCTTTTTATGTCATAATTTATGTAAATATTTATGCAATTTATATTTATCTGAAGAAGTGTACTTAGATACACGAAAATTTATAAATGTTTTGAACCAATATACCGTGGTTTATTTATTGGAAGAGAATAACCTGTTTCTCTAAACAGAATAAAGAAGTTAGAAAACTTAAAGAAAGAATAAACAATTTATTTCTGTAAATATATATATAATCACTTTAAACAACAAAATCTATAAAAAAATATTCATATAAATTGGAAGTATTTTTAATTGATAAAAAGGTTACACCTCATATTCATTAAATAATTACAGAATGTTTTTTTGAAAAAATAGATTGACAAGAAATTCTTTTTATAAGCATGAAGTATGAAAGAAGAGTAAAACAACTAGAAACATAACAGGTGTGCCTAGGTCACTAGTGATATTAACTTTAGAATTGATAAAGGTATTCCTTATTTACATCAAAACAAAACCAAACCAGTTGAAACAAACTTTAAAAGCTTGTAAATAAAGTTTCACTTCAAGCATATTAGCTAGGTAAGACAGAACCAAGAAAAAATGTATTCTTTGTTTTCTCACCTTAAACTGGGGGTAGTTTTCAACAAAGGCCTTCATATCTGCAATGCTCTCAACTTTCTGATGGCTCTTAGCCTTGCGCTGAAATTCGTCCATGAGCTGCTTCACAGTCTGTCCAATCTCTCCATAGTTCAGGTACAGATTCTATCAATCGAAAAGATGTAGATACACAACTTCATAGTGACTAGCCATCAGGTAAAAATCACACAAATGTTCAAACTGTAAATTAATGTACGGCTCTAAAATTGTCTTAAATACCAGTAGTGTACATAAATAAAAAAACTCCCAATAATACTGTGTAAATTAAAACAGATTTACCAAGAAAATCTACTAGTTTTATTTTAAAAAAGGTAAATAATAATGTGACTTGTCTTTTCTCAACACAACATTTACTGTTAAGAATGACACGTACTAGAAATTTACATAAAATGATGTCAATAATAGCATTACTCCATCAATAAATCAAGTGATACTTCTATCTATGTCTATAAGCAGTTGTATCTTGGAATATGTATGGCAAAGTTGTATACTGAAATATATGTAGCAGTATCTATTACCAAATGTTGTAGAGAAAGTGTAAGAAATAATATAGAAAGAGTCATATAACATTTACTAGGTCCGTATGAACACAAGATTAAGTAGATGTAGTAAATAAAACATAATGTAAAAATTAAAGAGGTCGTATGCTAGTACATAATTAAGTAAGACAAAAGTAAGTAAAACATAGATACCAATATTATAAAGTAGTCAGTATTCGAACACTGTATTAAATAAATAGTAAGAAAAGTAAGACAATAATACTAATAACAATAATCAATTTAAGTTAGGTCGTATTGCACGAACATAGATTAAGTAAGATAGAAGTAAAATAAAAGAACCAATAATACCATAATTAAAGTTAGGTCCGTATTGCACGAACATAGATTAAGTAAGATAGTAAGTAAAGTAAAGAACCAATAATACCGATAAACAATTTAAAGGTTAGGTCCGTATTGCACGAACATAGATTAAGTAAGATAGTAAGTAAAGTAAAGAAACAATAACCAATTTAAAGGTTAGGTCCGTATTGCACGAACATAGATTAAGTAAGATAGTAAGTAAAGTAAAGAGCCAATAATACCAATAACCAATTTAAAGGTTAGGGTCCGTATTGCACGAAAATAGATTAAGTAAGATAGCAAGTAAAGTAAAGAACAAATTAATAACCAAACATTTAAAGGTTAGGTCCGTTATCTACACGAACATAGAGTTAAATAAGAAGATAGTAAGTAAAAAAGTAAAAGAACCTAATAATACCGATAAAACCAATTTAAAGGTGGTTAGGTCCGTATTGCACGGGGAAAATAGGAAAAATAGAGTAAGGTAGATAGTAATTAAAGTAAAAGAATACCAATAACCCAATTTAACGGTTAGGTCCGTATCGCACGAACATAGATTAAGGTAAGATAGTAAGTAAAGAGAAAAGAAGCCAATTAATACCAATAAACCAATTTTAAATGTTTGCGTCAGTATTGCCAACGAACATTAGATTAAGTAAGATAGTAAGTAAAGTAAAGAACCAAATAATACCAATAAACAATTTAAAGGTTATGGTCCGTATTACGTCGTAACATAGAAATAAATAAGATAGTAAGTTAAGGAAGTATTAAAAAGCCAATAATACCAATAAAACCAATTTAAAGGTTAGGGCCGTATTGCGACGAACATAGATTAAGTAAAGGATAGCAAGTAAAGGTAAAGAACCAATAATACTAAAATTTAAAGGGTTAGGTCCGTATTACACGAATAATAAGATAGAAGTAGTAAAACAATACAATTAAATAGGTCGTATCGACGAACATAGTATGATTTTTAAATAAGATAGTAAGTAAAGTAATAGACACCAATAATACCGATAAACCATTTTAAAGTGGTTAGGTCCGGTATATTGCACGACAAATAGGGAGTAAGTAAGGATAGTAAGTTATAAAGTAACAAGAAACCAATATAAAACCAATTTAAAGGTTAGGTCCGTATCGCACGAACATAGAATTAAGCTAAGATTAGTAAGTTAAAGTAAAAGAGCCAATATTACCCCATTAAACAATTTAAATGTTAGGGTCCGTTATTTGCCGTCGAACATAGATTACAGTAAGAGATAGTAAGTTTAAAAGTTAAAGAACCAATATTACCAATAAACCATTTTAAAGGTTAGGTCCCGTTATTACAGCGAACATTAGAAATATAAATACGATAGTAAGTAAAGTACAATGCCAATTATAACAGATAAACCAATGTTAAAGGTTATGGTCCGTATTGACCGACGGAACTTAGACTTAAGGTATGACTTGAGTAAAGTAAAGTAAAGAGCCAATTAATACCAATAAGACCAAATTTTAAAAGGGTTAGGTTCCGTTATTGCCACGAACCATAGATTAAGAAAGAAAAGTAAGTGAAAGGGGGAAAAGAATACCAAGAATAAATTACCGTTATAAGGTAAAATTTCGTGTGGCCAACAACATATATAAAAACGATAACAGAATATTAAATTGAAAGGGTTAATTATGTATAGTATAAGTAATTGAAGTAATATCTTACCAATAGCAAAGAAGAAAAATCGATACGTCGCGTATCCTCTCTACGAAACATGTCGGGCAAGGAGGTGAGGTTTTAAAGATCGCAGCGCAGTGGTACGTCTTATCGTGGCAGTGATAGGATGCCGGTGTAGAATGACCTCCTCGGCTCCTCTTGCTGGGAGAGCCTGTTGTCAGGTCCTGACGAGTTTGCAGTTGGGTGGAGTGCATGCGAGACGTATCGTTCCATGCCGCAAGCCCGTCAAGCGCGGCGAACTTGTCGTGGCAACGATAGCTGAGGCGAACTTGTATTTTAAATTCGATTCCCGTTTTATGCATATGTTGATGGGGAAAAACTAATCCCACAAATAAAATCTTGAATGGACGACCCAAGGATAATAAAAAAAATTACAGTGTACATTTTAGTACCGCTCACAATTAAAAGATGTATCAGAAGACATATGGTTATCTATCGTTTATAGTATCAATAATTGTAACTTAAAACATTGCTGTTTTTGTAATACTGCCATATGACTCACTACCTCAGTTTAGTGAGTTCAGGCCAAGTGGATGGACAGGACAAAGGGTTTATCCTGCTTAACCACTTGTAGTACCATAACTGTTTCTTTATGGCGCCAAATGTTCTCGGAACCCAACCTTGGTATTTTTTAGTTCCATTTTGTCTCTGTTTGTCGTATGGGTGTTTGTTGTTAATTTATTGTTATCCATGACTATAGGATGATATTAAAATTCATATGAGCACCTGTTTTCTGGCTGAGAAGAATCCGTGTTCGAGTTTCAGGACAGTTTCTGATGATGACATTTTTTTGTTAACACATGTCGAGAACGGGTATTAAAAGTTTTGGGGGGTTTTATGGAGATCGTGTTTGGTTCCCTCTTCTGCTGTGGCCATGTGGGCTTTGGAAATACCCGCGAAGAAGTACGAGTCTTCAGACCTGAGAGCATGATTTGCATCAGTTAATGGTTGGGGTGATTTTATTACAGCCAGTAACAATGAATTCAAGTCCACAAAGGTTATTGGACAACCTTCAATAGACATTTTGTACAATCCAGACGTTCATTTTTGGGTGAGTAACACAATTTTTCGTTTTCACATTTTGCGGTCATATGTCCCCCTAATTTCTCACAGCAAATGTGTTAAGTAATCATATTACCACTTAAAACTTAATATAATTGACGGCTAAAAAATCTCAATCACGAATGTGGAGTGCACTATTGTTGATTAAAATAATAAAGAGATATAAAATACATTAATACTAACGCACTGTAACTTACTGTTTAAGTTTATTAAGTAAGACTTACATTGGCATAGAAGTCATCATGTTCATGCAGAGAAGCACAACTTCCCTTAATTTCTTTGAAAATGCCAGGAAAATGGCTCAAGTTCACTCGTTTTGTTGGAAATTGTGAGCAGTTACATGAACCATTCGCCCTGATAAGTCCACTGTTAACATATTAAATTGTTTGTGTTTTTCATTTTTATTTTATTTTTTTTTTTTATGTGCGTTAATAGAAGAAACACTTTTATAAGAGTGGAATTTTGTGAGATTTGCCTCAGATACAATATGATGACAGCTGTTTGAAAACTGTGTCCCAATGACTGGGATAAACAGCTTTTGTGTAATAAGAAGTTTAACTATACCTAAACACACGAATACTATCAACACATAACCGTGAATTTGCCCAGATGAAAAGCTCTTTAGCATCCCAGCCCATTTTGGTCTATTTTATAATGTTTTTCTCTATCATATTGCGAACAGTTTCTTCTCTCGTCCATCAGTATAAATTAATTGCTCATTGTCCAAATCCATGTCATTGAGTTTGATGAAATGTTTTTCGAGTACGAACAGTATATAGAAAGATAATTTGTAAAGAAAGAAAAACGCCTTCTTTACTATACCATTATTTGTAACTTAGGTGTAAGAAAGTATATAAAAAATCGTTTACAGATGAAATTTCCTTGAAAAATCACATACCAAAAAGCGGTTGTCCTGAATCATACAAAAATCTAGATATATGGCAAAGTAAAAGAGAATTTCACTGTGTATTAATTAAATCATTTTGTAACACCACAAAATAGTCCAATGGTGAAACTGGTGTATCTGAATCCCCTTCTTTAAAACTTGCTTGGAAACTGTTCTCTTATTATCGTTTTGAGGAAACCAATGAAATTAGTTGACCAAGGAAGTTGCAGACCAAAATGAAGCAATAGTAATTTGTCCTTTTGATAGCCACACTCATCTATAATAAATAGAAGGAAAGCCTTGATTTTCATTTACACTAACAGGTTTTTCAAGATTTTAATGTACTTTCGTGCTTTCATTCTGTCCCATTGTTTATCAACAATTTCTTTCTCTTGCATGACTTATTTGTAAATTGCATCCATAATTTCAATTAAAGGAATGTTTTGAAGAAAAATTTGAATTATATCGCACTTGAAAGATTTTGGTGGTGAAGCAGTGCTTACTACAAACTGTTTCTGGAAAACTTATGGAGTGGATTGGTCTATACAATCAAATATCATATTGGTTTCACTGACATCCACACTAACCAAATCCCCTCCTTAGACTCCTTCCGAAGAGCTATTATTGCCATCCCTATTGATAACGCCTAGGTCTGGGAGGTACTCTTCTGTGGCTGTTTGTAGATCAAGGGGCCTAGCCCCTGATGCCGAGGTAGATTCCATTATCAGAAGAATCAACAGTGAGAATATCATTTCCAAGTCTGTAATGATTCTCAACATTTATTCTTTTAATCACTAACCCCCCGAATACTTGTAGTAAGTTGTTCTATTGGATTCGGGTGTATCATTTAACGATCATCACTACCCTGGCTTATAAGAAATAAAAAGAAAAAACAAAAAAAGAAATAAAAGAATAGATCAACAACTGAAATTGGAACTTGACTACTTTTTCATATTCTAAAATATCACTCAAAAAATTAACCAGAGAGATCAGAAGGTTCTAAAATACTGCACTAAATGTAATGTTTACTGAATAGGGTGAATGATAAACCTTATAATAAAATACTAATAAGAAATTAATAGAATAGCACCATAAATCAAAACATCACAACTACATATGTAAATAATGACAAATCAACAGGTGGACAAGTGACAGAACAAAAAAAACAATTTATCCAACATTAAAATCAAAATACAAAGCTGTATAGTTTGGCTTGTATAAACATATAACAATTCCTAACCTTGGAAAGATCTATTTTTATTGTTTTTCAAAACAATAAATCGACATGATTTATCAGTTACGTAGATTGATCAGTTTTTTACATATTTTGTACAAACATCCTAAAAATAGGATTGCTGCAATCTATCCATCAACTCACCGACATTCCTAAAAAGAGAAAGTTTGCACTAAAAAGCGCAAAGATTTGTAACAGAAGTATAAAACTGTAGTTTTGAGGATATACAAACATATTTTGTATTGGTAATACAGTAAGCTTTATTCATCATTTTTAACCCATAAACTGGCAAATCATGGGATCTTCCGTTTGTTTAAGGAATGTCTCAACTCAACTGCCATCAATGGATATTCCTTTTAATAGAATCATCTCCACTTATTATAACAGTAAACTTCATATGGCGGAAAATAAACCATATAATTTTTTATACAGATGTGAATATCGTGATGAACAGCTGAATAAACGTTAAACGTCATTTATTACTTCCTTCATGTTAATTGTGACGTCAGTGATTAGTCTCCAAAAACAAGTGCATGATTAGTTTGTTCGTCCATCTGCATTTTTTCCGTTTGCATGATCTAATACTATTATGTCCAGCAGTGAAAAATAAAAAATCTTGTATTTCATAAAAAAAAAAAAAAGAATTGTTTTGAGTGCAAAATATATATCATAAAGTATTGATTTAAGTATTTTTGGATATTATATCTTTTTATATTTATAATTAGGTGGGTCTAGAGTATGATTGTGAATATAAATCTATGTGTTTATATTCTATAATTTTTATATATATAAAAATGTATGTTTATTATGAATTTCCAAAAAATTAAAATTGACGTTACAAATTGAACATTTCTGACCCTTTTTTAATTATAGAATACATTTTCCCATTTCCTTCCACAATTTTAATTTATTTTAAAAAGCGGTTTTTTTCAGTTCATGAGATTTTTTCTGCAACCTTTGGCCATTCCACCAGGAGTAAATCAGGCCACTGTACTATGCAATAGAGCCCACCCCTCCTTATTTTACTACTTTAGCAAAGGCTCCCATAATAGAGACAAAGTTCCTCTATAACCAACTCTTGTCAGTATCACTAGCATGATTACTTGGTATATTTATCTCAAATTTGAGCTGAGCAAGTAGTGGCTTATAATCTATATAAATTCACGTAGTATGAGTGACTTAATTTTCTAAGAATAATAGGTGACAAATATTAAATTCAATTATTTTTATTTTTTTTTTTACAATCAAAATCAGTAAAATTCTGAGCAATACGCAAATTGGATCACATAAAAACAAACAACAACTAAGATCCAATAGTCAAAGACATGGACAAGAACCATTGACACCTCAGATTCCAAATGAAAACGGTTTAGTTTTGGGCAAATAAGAAAAGATATCTTCGCTAAATCTTAAACTTAACTTGACTCAAGAGTGGAGTAATGGGAATCATCTCTTCGATCCAAGATTAGTAGCAAAGGTGCAGGATCAGTTGGGCGATAGTCCAAAACAGTTTCTCTTCTTTTGACAGTACTTCCCTATAAAAACATTTTGAATACAAAACTTTAATAAATTAACTTGCTACTCACGATATTAAATATTGTAGGAGATAAATTTATTTTTTGTGTTTTTCTGCACATCAGTTGACTGTGGCTTGAATAATTTGGGTTTATTTCAGTTAGTGTTTATCCACCTTTTTACATAGAGAATTAACGAACTAATGTCATTTATAGTACTAAACAATTAGCAGAAAAATTGTATTATATGCAAAACATTGATCCGTCTCACCAATTAGAATTTGTTTTGACCATTTAATCAGAGTGCAAACAGTAGGATTTGATAAAATTTGTATCTATAATTAAGAGAAATTTCCCAAACTACACCAGAATTAATATCTCCATACAACTCGTACTTTACAATAAAATCCGTACCATTACCTGCAAAGCTCTACATTAAAATCTACACAATTTTCAAGAAAAATTCTAAGAACAAATCTAATAGCATATGAAGCCTTAGAAATAAGTGGAAAATTTGTTCCTTATCTGAACAAAAGAGAAAGGCCACATATTAAGCTAAAAGATAATGAGAGAATTATCAACAGAATCACCAGGTATAAAATACAATCTTTCTAGGGTGGAAAATAAATCTAAGTAGTGCATCAAGAGTGGAGGCAATTAGGAAATTTCAATCTAAAAGTGGTATTGTGTGTTTTTACTTTGACTTCACCTAATGATATTGATTACATGAAAGGTTCATGAAATTTTAGTAAGGATAGTGAATTTACCTAGTTTTTAAGAAGTATGGTCTCCAGTAAAACATTTAGGAGAGGAAACACAAATGTATTTAAGAAGGAATGAGTTTTGAAAGAGGGCGGATCGCGGGGGGTCGTGTATTGGATTATGAATAGGCCACATAAGGTACAAAAAAAAGCAAAACATGCGAGGAGAATGGGATGGAGAGAACCAAGAAAGAACAAGGACAGTTTAAAATTAATTGAAGGAATGGAATAAAAAGTAGATAAGAAACCTGGTTGGGAAGGACTAATTTAAAACAAATACCTTTAAAAGTTGTTAAAAATATGATCAATTACACACTAACTCAATTGTAGAGGCTCAATAAAATATTTAATTTATCTGACCTAAAACAAGAATATGGCTATGGTTCATCAGATAAAACATATTTCATATAACAGTAAAATGAATTAAAATTATAGCTCAAATCCATATTAACATTACCCAATACATGATGAAAAACAAGCAATTATAACATAACAAATAACTACTAATATGTACTGTATTAACATTTTAATATAGAGATTTTCACAAAAGCCCACCTACAGTCCTGCTGAGGAAGACCATAAGGTACAAACATGGGAGTTGACATACAGCATGTTTGATGTAATTTCTGACTTATAATGTACTTATATTAATTGATTGGTTAATGACTTATATATTTTAAAACTACATTATAGATTGTGTTAACATCTTAGTTATTCCTCTGAGGAAGAGACTGCATTGTAGTTCTCAGAATGTTATGTTTACTACTGATTGATTTTTTTGTATTACTGAACGAATTGGCAAATGTCAGAAAAAGGTTGCTTCATGGTGTGGGCCCCCAGATTTGTATGCAGAGGGTATTTCAAAGATATGAAAAAGTGCAAGAATCTGTTTGGCAACTATGAAGAAAAATAGGAAAAAAGTTTATAATGTTTTAGATGCATATAATAAAATATTTGTATCTTCACTAATTTACTTTTTATTTCATTAAACAGAGGTTTAATTTCTGGGTAAACCTCGTAGTAAAATGATTATTAAAACTTTACTGAGATAACTTACCCTGATTTTCTCTGCGAGTTCCGTTTGGCCATGTCTGATGACTGCTGGTAGCGGATGGAAAGGACATTTCTTCCAGCGACCAGGAAGTACTCGCGCTGTGATAACCCCTGAAGCACATCGAGTCAACTGCAAGCGGGTCCCATAAGTCAAGACCTATAAGGGTTCCATAATGAGAAGATGAACTAATTTCTTATGTTCTTAAAATGCAGTAATTCATATTAAATGATATTGTACAATGACATTCTTTGATTTAAGTTGAGTCGCTACTACTTCAACAATTATTCTTTTTTACTTTACTTTTTTTTAATTTATGTATTTGTCATAAAAGCAATATATACTAGCATCTGATTTTGAACAAACATTCTCTTATTGGATATAAGGGTCTGTTAAATAAAATATCCTACATTCCTAATCATTATGTTGGAACTCCACTGGTATCGGACCAGGTTTATCATATGGAGAGAAGCAGACCCTTCCAAGAACTCCTGCCATCAGGAGTTTTTGCTGCACTTTTCTCCGTCAGCGAGTCAACAGCACTCGTTATTTTGGTATGTTTATTACATGTTAATACATTTGTATTTCCCTACAAGACTTTTGTTATAGTGGAGAGCGACATTCAATAGTAGATGATAATAACATACAAAATACAACCTAGGTTGTGTCATGTGACTGGGTAAAGCACAGAGAAATTTCCTCACAACTGTCTCGGAAGGGTTCCCCTCCATTCCCGATATCTGGTCTGAAGATAGTTAGTCACGTGATTATCAGGACACCCAACAAATCTGAAAGGTAATGATGTGACAATCGTCATTATAATTCGATGGAGCCGGCTTTGCAAACGCAACCAAAAACCATGAAAGTCATAGCAGCCGTTACCGCGTCGCTCTGGAGGTGTTCCATTTAAGGCTTCGAAGATGCAAGCGAGAGCGTGGAACAATCTATACTTGAGTAAGCGATGCGTATGCCGCCGTGGAACAGCTGCTATACAATTTTACGATTTACATGTTTTTGTCAAGTATGAAGGTTTGCAGTGAAAAGGGAATGTGGGTGGTCAATTGTTTATAGCAACCGATAATTGCGGCGATAAAGGTTAATGATTACTTTCGAAATATTGAAATATATGTTTTAGTGACTATATTGTCGAATATTCCGTTGCTTTCATTATTAAAATAAATAGCATTGGCCTGCTTAGTGGCAGCGATTTGAAGGTTATGTTATAATTTGACGAAAAAAACTATAAACAATAAAGTTAACAGAACTAATTGTCACAATGAGTATAAAATCAATGGTCTTTACTATTCGAGTTCAAAATAATTATCGAGCGTAGCCCTTATGATTTCAAAAAAATTAAAACATATAAATGTTAAAATCTTCCACATATCATAACAACGTGTCTGAAATGACAGGTTGGGACCAGCAAGCCGTCAAAGGGAAACAAACTTTCTCCTATATCAAACACATTTGAGGCGGGCTTATTTAAAAGCTTAGAGTTACACGTAAAATTTTAATGAACTGTTTCCAAATTTTAAAATTTAAGATTTATGAACAATAATTTAATCACAGTTTATTCTTATAATAAATTATTCAAAAAATTATAACTTTTTTTAACAAAAAATTACAATTAAAAATTTTTTTTTTTTTTTCAAAAATAAAATTAAAGTAACTTTTTCCCTACTTTTCCTATCATCGTCCTATTCATCTCAAACAGAATAACACAAATTGTATGAAGTTGAGAAGTTTAAATATCACACATGTTTAAAAGTGTGTAAAACAATTGGACTCAACCGCACATTACATACTTGTAAAAACTATGTAACATCTGTAAAAAAAAATTGAAATATAATTGTATTTTATGCAAATCATTTAAACTCACCTTCTCATATATCCATACAAAATATCTATCAAAACAAATTAAAATTGAAATTGTTTTCTTTTAAGGAAAAATGCCAACCATTCCGATCAGTATTTTTCTTATGACGTTAGATTCACGTTCAACTATCGTCAGTAAAACGCGACTTTACAGGTCCAAACGGTTTTATTTTTCATAAAATGTATAAATTTCCATGCTATTATATCGTCCCAACTGTAAAGTGCTTTAATTCTCTCTAGTCAAATAACGTGTCGAAGTTGTACAAGTACTATTTTATTTCTAAGTATCCTGGGTTTCATTAGGTTATCACAATTAATTTCTCAGATAATAGGTAAATCAAGATGTATTATTTATTGCATTTAAAATACAGAATTTTACAATGTGATTTTTATACAGAAATTGATAGTTAGGAAAGTTCACAATTCAAAAAGACATGAAACTCAAGACCAATAAATACTGGAGAACAAAGTATACATTAAAGTAAAAGATGAAAACAAGTAAAGAAACAATACAAAACTCCATATTACTAAATTTAACTCTAATATGCTCAATAGTTTACTAGAAAACCAAAAAAACCCCCCTATTTTTGAGAGCACAGGATGGAATGTTGAGGGGAGAAGAGATGAGGAACCTGATGGGCTAGATAGTCTCCGTAAAAACTCCTGGACCTCTCTCGAACCACGTCATGCTCGGATCACATTCAGCCAAAGTCTTCACATTCTGCCCTTGGCTATGATGGTTGCTGAAATCTGTCCAAACATTTTCTTTCATTAATATCGTGGGAATATATATATATATATATATATTTTAGTTATATATATTATATAGTATATATGGAATTTGGGAAGAGAGACATTTAAAGAGTAGTATTAAAAATCTCACTCAAGGAGTTTATCATTCAAAGTCAATCATCAATCAATTCAAAGAGAGTAAGAGACAGAGATGGACTCGAAGCAAAATATGGTGATTTGCTTCAAATTGATCCTTCAATCTTGGACTTAAAATTGTCGATGCAACTGTAATAAATATCACCTCTTTAATAGACGAAATGCACTTGAGAAATAACAAGTTTATTTTAAATTCACACAACATTTTTCTTCCTTCGATTTTTGGATTCTGTTGCATGTTCCTGATGGTCCAGTCTACAGTAGGAGTGTTTCTGCACAATAAAATCGAATTTTTTTCGTAAAATCTCTTTTCTGTCCTCCAGTTCAAAAACATTAACTTTAAAAATATCAAGATAAATTTTAACCGTGTTACAGGCTTACCCAAAGTGTTGACCATTATCAAAATAATGTATTTTTTGGGTATATTTCTAATATAGTTTCCGGTCCATGTCCTATAAAATTTATAGAACATTATTGATAAAGATCACGGTGTTGTACAGTGGAGAGGTAAATCTAAAAAAATTTAGCAAATCTAAAGAAGTTTCCCACTTCAGTTAAATGATAATTTATTACATTAAAACTAATCAATGGTATGGTTATTTAGAAGCTAAAATTAATATAAAGGTTAGACGTTTTACATTCTTCTTCAGATATAAAGTATTTTAATTGAAAACTTATATATGCTAACAAGTGTGAGCTGTTTAATAATGAGACCAGTGTTGGACGCTCAGAGGGAGCTACAATGTATTGAGTAATCCTCACCCATTGAGCTCCCACAGTATACACATGTCAAATGATGACATTTTTTTCGGTGTACTACTTCGAAAGCACGTTGTACATGTACCACCGCCCCACACAATACCGTTCTTTTTGACCTTTTCTTTTGCTGTAGATCTTTTCGACTTGATTCAAAATACAAGCAGTGCTTATAACAGCTAATATATAATTCTGTTTCTTTACACGAAGTTATTTCAAAGAAACAGTCCCATTACCACATCACAGACATATTTTAAATCCATTAAAAGTTAGACATTTTTAAATTGTTTTAATCATACAAAATATTGATAACTTACTAACTAAACCTAAAATAGAATTAATTTTTATTTAATTTGTATTTAATACAGTGATTTTATTAAACAATTTTAACTTCAATACTTACAAGTATAAAATATCTTTAAACTGAACTGGCATTATGCTAACAATAAAATAATTTTATTTATTTTCACTTTCACTTTTACTGTGCAAGTAATGCTGTCACATACAGGTTATTACCGTAAATCCTGATTAGTGAGGTGAGCAAGGTTTGAGTTGATGACTGAGTGGACTCTTGTTCTCTTATCAATAAAGTACTCGATAGCTCAGTGTGGGTTAAAGGTGGACATCCTGCTCAAAGTTTCAATATTAGATCAGTGGTTCAAATCGTTCACCTGGCATTTCTTTTTGAGGCTTATCATTTAAAATTATATTAAACTGATCCAAAATTCAATTTAATAGAGTACGAGGACATATTTTAAGAATAGCTTACATTTAATTTATTAATAAACATTTTGGAAAAGAAAGTTATTTAGAAACCATAAATATAACTTATAAAATAAACTTCCCATCCATCCAATAAATGTGATTAAAATAATTAACAAATTACTTGCTTAACTTTTTTATTTTAAAACATGGGAGAAAATACAGAAAAAGCAGCATATACAGGTTGGTGAACAATGCAATAAAAATAACTGGGGAACCCGAGGATACAGTGTAGAATGCACTACTTGTGAAAATTGGTTTCATAGAACTTGATACTGATTTATCTGTTAAGGAGTCGTAAGGAATTTAGGGAGAGATAAATTGGGTGGAAGTGTAATAGATGCTCTAGTATCGGGAATCAGCAGACTATTTCACATAAGGAAAATATTAAAAAAACGAAAAAGAGTTATAGATGAGCAGGAAATCGAAGAGGCAGCACTAGATGACCACGGACAACGATCAAATGAGGAATTTATTGGCGAGCTGAATTCAGGAGCTGAAGGAAATGAATCTAGAAAGTGTAAATTTGATAGTGACTGGAACATGGGGTAAGCAGTTGGAGGTATCAAGATGTTGCAGAAAAAAAGAAATCTCCGCAAGACCAGATAACCAGCTATAGAAAACCCTACCTAACTTATATAGAAAGAGAAAGAATTTATAATTTAAATTACAAAATGATAGAAAACAAAAAGAAAAGTATTAACGTTAAATAATGCAAGTGGGAGCTTTACTCCCACTATTGGTTAAAAAGTACAAACTAAAAATTAAAAGATGTCCAAAGAAGTTTGTACCATTTCTAAAAGCCAAGAACAACCTATTAGTGTGTAAAAATAAATTTTCAAGCATTAAGCGTAGTCTGAAGTAGAGTAGAGTTACTTTCTGAGATAAAAGGATTCACAGGCAACAATGACAGGACTAACTGGAAACATATAACCAGCCAACAAATCTCAGAGGTCCAACAAAAACCAAGAAGCCCAGATTGCAGTTTGTGAGCAGATAGTCATGGGAAGCATAATGTCACCACTTCTGGAAGAAGAACAGGGGGAGAGTTTCACTGTAGAAGGTTGTCACAAATCCAGGAGCAAATTTTTACCTATTGTTGCTCAAAATTTGGTGGAGATGACGTCTAATTTTTAACAGCTGAAGACCATGCAATATTTCTCTCGTGGAAGCAATGACTGTGATTCGAGTGCCCAAGGCTCATGAATTACTTGTAAATAGTTTTTAATTAGCATAAAATAGTAAATGTAGCATCTAAAACATAATGTACATATTCTAAGCATTCCATTCCCGTTTTGATAGCCCTATAAGAAAAACTTGGCTAATTCACTGTGTAAAATGCAAAACTACATATATGTATGTCAACATCTAATATCAGAGGTTTTATAGATTTATCAACCATTCAGCCTAACTACTATACAAATCATGGCTTTCATTTTAATAGAAGAGGTAAAGCTTTACTAGCTAAGTTGATAAGACAAAATGTGAACAAATACCATTGCTGTGCTCAGAGTAACACAAACACACAAGACAATTCAATCACACATAGAATCTCTAATATCCAGAACAACAACTCCATGAGCAATAAAAACACATGTAGTCACTTGTCAACACAACCTTCATTAATGTCACCACTGTCACCTTTTTTAGCAAATCAATTGCAGAAGAGCCCAGTAAAATAGAGCAGAGTAAAATAATATCAAAGGTTCAGTTTTACAAAAATAACAATATAACAAATACAAATAACATTACCAATTTTCATGACAACATACAGCACCTGCCCTCATCAACTGAAAGTTTATATGATTTTTCTCAAGATAATAGGCATACTAAGGCAAGGAGCTGTCAATCATCATCCAAGTTTTCTATTTTTCATCAAAATGTTCAACATTTGTCATCCCACTTAAATATGTTAAATATAAATTTAGAGGAAATACAACCAGATATCTTGGCACTAACTGAACATAAATTGACAGCAGCAGAATTGGTTGGGTTACACATTCCTCAGTACAACATTTGCTCGTCTTTTGTGAGATCTCATTCATCTGGAGGTGGAGTGCTAATATTGGCTAAAGAGCATATACATTTCAGATGTATTAAATTACCAGCAGTTGAAGCTCTCTTAGGAGAAAAAGAATTTGAGTGCTGCCTGTCTGAAATAACTATAGATAAATTTTCTTTTGTATTGGCAGTTTTATATAGATCACCCCAACACTGTCTAGTAGACAAATTTTTAAATAATTTAGATATATTGTGTAATGTACTATGTCATAAATTCAAAAATGTGATTTTGGCTGGAGATATAAACATAAATGTATTAAAAAAAGATATAATTTACACTAAATTTAGTAATATATTAAAAGTGTATAATATGACACATTTGGTGGACTTCCCAACTAGAGTTACAGCTGATTCTCAGACAGCCATAGATAACTTTATTACGAATATAGATTGTACAAAATTAAATATATCAGGTATCATAACTCAGATATCCGATCATGATGGTCAACTTCTAGAATTTTTAGAATTAAATTGTGTTGATTCGAGTAAAATGAATATAAAAAAAACTATGCAGAAGATTTACTTTGAATAACACTGAAACATTTTTGCGAGATATAGCAAAGGAGACATGGATAGAAGTTTATCAATCACCGGTAGATATGAAATATCAACTATTTCATAGTATTTTTAGTTATATTTTCGAAATACATTTTCCTAAAATTAGTCAAACTGTTAAACATTTCTTAGGACAAAAATGGATTACAGATGATATACAAATTTTAAAAAATGAATTAGTTGAACTTGAGAAACAATTTAGAATTTCCAAAAACACAAATTTGAAGTTAGTCATAAAAGGAAAGAAAAATGTACTGAAAGAGTGCATGAATAGAAATAAACAAAAATACTTCGATGATAAAATTCTATACTCTGACAACAAACCAAAAACAACTTGGAAAATAATTAAATATGAGGTAAATAAACAATCCATTTTAAATCATAATAAAGTATTATTGCAAATGAAAATTAATATCTTTTTCTGTTATGTGGAAACACTTTTTAATGATTTTTTGTGACAAGGCTTGACTTGCTAGTTTCTAAAATACTCACTAATTATTTTACAAAATGAGCATGACCTAAAGTCGCATGTTAGGGTTTCAAACGGTGTTCTGAAATAAAAAAAAGAAAAACAATTGTTTTGTCATTTAAACTAAGTTTTTTGGGCAAAAATGATTACAATTGATTTTTGAAAATCATTTAAAATTTTTATTAAAAACCTCTTTCCATTTGTTTTTTAATTTTTTTGGGGGAGAAAGTTTTAAAACACGGACTTTAAGGAGATCAGTTAAACGGCGGCACGTTTTTTTTATAGTCCCGTGAATTTGACTCCCCCAATTTGGGGATTTATAAGAAATTTTTTATATGACAAAAAATTTCTAGTAATTCTAAGTTTTAAAGCAAAATCAATTGTCTTCTGGTGTGTTCTATAAATCCAATACCGTTTTTCTTTGTTGGACTTTTGGGACGGGCCAAGGTGTCGAAACCCCCGGGTGATGGCCGAGGCATCGCTTTTGGGTTCCCCAGATTACAGAATAAAACAGTTTGGGTTTTTTTTAAATGGTTATTTTTAGTGTAATTTGGATTAATATTTTTTGGAAAGGAGGGGAAACCCCCGAAGTAAACAAACGTTGCACCTAGAAAAGGGCGGGAAAATTTAAATTATTTTTTTCTACTAACGCTACTAATTGTCTAGAGGGGAGGGTTTTCATAAACCCCTTTTTTTTTAATTCAAAAGGGACTAATTGAATCAGTAAACAAATCTCGATTTGTTTGCTTCTATAATTCCAAGTTTCGAATTAATTTTTTATGTGAAGGTGGGTAACAAAAAACAATAGCAAAAATTAAATTGCTAACAATGTTTTATAAAAAATGAGAAATAAATTTTTTAAAGGTCAGAAAAGGAGGCTCCCAAAAAAAATTATTGAAGGAAATAATTAAAAGGAAATCAATATGTTTCCCTACAAAAACTAGTAAAGTTTGCAAAACCACTAAAGCTTTTTATTTTTAAATTTTGGGTTTTGAATATCCGAAAATTCATGCATTATTTTATTTGGGGACTTTTGAAATAGTAATGAAATTTTACCACCTATACCCGCTATTTTTCGGGATTGGCTATAAACCTAAAAAACCCTTACTAAACGACTTAAATATTTTTTAATTTTTTTCCTTTAAAAATTTTTTCTTTTCTATAAAGTTAAATTTCTCTTATTACATTTTTAAAAAAAAGAATTTAATTTGAAAATTAGAAATTTGTTTCAAACCCAAATGTTTGAAAAAAATTTTTAATGTTTTTTAGCTTGGGGGGCAAGAACTGAACCTATTTTCATTTTTTAAAGCATTTGTTTTTTGAAAATGAAAGGTTAAAGTTTGGTTTTTTTAAAAAATTTTAAAAAATTTTAATTTTTTAAATTTTGAAAATTTAAAATTTAAACATTACTTAAAGCTGAAATAAAATTGTTTTTAAACCCTTAAATTTTGTCGGGAATTTTTGTTAAGTTTTTCATAAAATTGTAGAAAAGAATCCATTACAGATATTCAAACATGATTTTGACCACTCTATTAATTGCAGAATTAATAAACAGGAATTTTAAATTTTTTTCCATTTTTTTTAATTCCTATTTAAAAATTTACTTTTAACTAAAATTTTGGGTGAGGTTAAAATTGAAATAATTTTTAAAACTTTTGTACCCATTTTTCCCAAAGGGATAATTCTTAGGGTTTTTTTCTTTAATCTTTTTAAATTAATTTTTTTCCCTAACAAACACATATGTTTTCGCAACTAATTGAAAATTTTATAATTTATGCCTAAACCCACACAACAATTTAAATAAAAAATAATGTTTAAATATTTAAAATTAAATTTTTTAACTATATAAAAATTCATTCAAACAATAACTTTACAAATTTTTAAAATGTAAAAGGAAATAACAACAATTTTAGGGTTTCATTTAAAAATTTAATATTTGAATAATAAGAATTTTTTCTCTAAATTGAAAATATGACAAAAATTTAAAAATTTTTCATTTTTTTCCCTAAGCTTCAAGCTAGCAAATTTTGTTTAAATTGAAAGCCCCGAGTTAATTTTCCCCCCCTTAAATGTTTTATTCAGAAAAATTACTCACTTTACCGTCTTTTTAAACCGTCAAACATTTTGCAGCCCATTTGAAGGGTAACAAAACATTCAAAATATGAAAATAGTTTAAAAAATTTAAAATTACAAATATACAGTTAAAATTTTTTAAAAAAAGTTGATAAATTTAAATAAAAAAAAACCCTTTAAAAACCCTAAATTTTAAAATTTACCTTAAAAGGGTTTTTTAATTAAAAACTTTTTCCATCGAAATGATTTTTAAAAGATGCCCTGTTTGAAAAAAAATTTATAAAGTAAAAAAATGTGTTGGCTAAAGTCTTTTTAAAAATTAAATCATTGACGTTCGATAAAAAGATCTTAGACTAAAAAAAGAAATGATCATTGAAATTTGTAAAGGTGTTTTTTGTTGTGATTTAATTTAAGGCAAAATTTTTGCCTTCAAAGGGAAAATTTTTAAAATTTAAATATTACACTTCTTTTAAAGGCCACCCTAAAAAAACCCAATGTGCCGTAATAAATTTGTCACAGTGCTTTAAAGTTGTTTAAATTTTCAAGAAAAGTTTTTTTTTCCACGGGTCCTAATCCTAAATTAAATAGTTGGACTTTTTTTAAATCACTCCTAAAACTAACCAATAAAGGGCCAATTAAAAATTTGTAACAAGTCCTTTATGGGTAAAATTTTACACTCAAAAAGTTTGGGGTCAGGATTTAAAGGAAAAATTAATACTTGGGAACCTTTTGATAAAAGTATTTAGACTAAACCAACAATCCGAAAATAAAAAATTTTACAACGGGTTTTAAAGTGTACTTTAATTTAAACGTTAAAAAAAGGGTAAGGGCCCCTCTATCCTATGTCTAAATTAAATGCCCTGGAGGGGTTTCGTTTTTGTAAATTGGTAAACCAACAAATTGCCTTTATTGCTTTCAAACAGGGCCCGAAGGAATAATATAAGGTAAAAGGGTGTTTCCCTCAATTCCTTTTGTTAATTAAATCAGTTGCGGACTTTATAATAAGGATTACTTAAAAAAATCCTAATGAAATATTTGATCAATGCCCTTATTGCGGGAAAAAAATATTCCCAAACCCTAATTTTTCCCAAATTAAAAAAATGTTAAAATTAATACCGTTACGGGTACTCGTATCAGTCTCTGAGACTAATAAAACAAGTAGCCGCAAATAAATTTGTTACAAGTCCCCTGAATAAATTTAATATCCGTTCTGGGTGTTCCCGCAAATTATCCGTCTAAAAAATGCCCCGGGAGGGTTTTTGTATATAATATTTTAGACAACCAAACAATGCCCCTGGTTTGTCGGTTGCCCTTTAAGGATTTAATAAAAGCCCAAAAATTTGTTGAGGCCGTGAGGTTCCTTCTCTATTAAAAATCACTTGGAAACCTTTCGGGTTAAAATTTTCCTAGACAAAAAAAAAATTAATAAAATTTGAAAAAATTGTGGGGAAACAAAAAAAACTCAAAAATGTGGACGCCCGGGTGCTTCTCTAAATTAATGCAACTTTGGGGCCCGGCTTTTCCTAAAAAAAAATTGGAACTAAACCCAAACAAGTGCCCGAATAAAATTGTACACATTCTTATCAATTAAATTACCAGTTCAAAATGGATGTGGCCTGGGTTTTTATGCTAATTATTGCACGTTGGACGGCTTTTCGTAAAAATACCTGGATTAAAACAACAAGGAAGAAAATTTTTACAAGGGTGCCCTTAGTTATCTTTTTATAAAATCAAAAATTTCATAATCTAAATTAAATTATTGACTTTTGACGGGTTTTGTAAAAATTTACATTTTTGGGAACAACAAAACCCCCGAATGAATTTGTTAAAGGGTTTGAAAGTTGAAATTTAATTTTAAATTTAAAAATTTTCGGTCCAGAGTTTGTAAAATTTAAATTTAAGTTGGAGGGCGTTGTTGTTAAAGCCAAGGGAAAAAAACCAAAATAGTCCCCAATGAATAGTAACATGTGCCTATGCAAAACTTTAAATACTACTAAAATTTTTCGGGTAGATTTTGCAACTTTAAATATGACCTTGGAGTTTGTAAAAAGTAACCCCTGAGGCTAACAAGATATTACCCCAATAAAAATTTGTAATCCTTATGCTGATAATTTTAATAACAAACTAAAAAAATTTTCCCCGGGAAAGGTGTATTCAAAATTTTTAAATCACCTTTGGATTTTTTTATATAAGTTTTCCTGACTATAACCAAATTTCCCAAAAAATTTGTAAAAGTCTTTATTGAAATTTTAAATCCCAAGTAAAAAAAGGGTTTCGGGCCCTTGGTTTTACTCAAATTAAAATACTACCTTGCCCATTTCTGTAAAAATCACTTTGAAAAAAACCCAAATTTGACGGCAAAATGAAAATTTTAACATTGTTTGAATTTTAATTTTTTAAAAAGTCAAAAATGGTTTCGGCCGCACCCAAAACGCTAAATTAAATTAATTACGGGTTCTCTTTGTCACCCCTGGAAAACCCAAAGAATGCGGCAAGGGAAAATTTGTAAACAGTTTTATTAAAATTTAATACCAATCAAAAATTTTTGTCCAAGGTTTATGCAAATTAATTGGAGTTACCGCCTGTATGTATCCTAGCAAAAAATGAGAATGAAAATTTTAAAAGGTAAAAGGTTATTTTAATAACAAAGTCAAAGGTTTGGGCACCGTCAGAAACTATCTTTAAAATTTAAATGACCGTTTGGAAGGGCTGTTAAAATTTCCTAACTACCACGTGGAAATAAAATTTGAACTTATCCTTATGGAACTTTAATATACAAGAAAAGTTGTTCCCATAATTATGTTAATTAAATCCCGTTGGGGTTTTTCGTTTTTATAAAAGTAATTTTAGTTTAACCACAAGTGGAAAGAAATTTTGGTACGGGTGTTATGTGAAATTTTACCAACGTAAAAGGTGGGGGTGGCCCTAGAGGCCCATGTCTTTTTTAAAATGAGTTGGACTTTTGTTAAAGGTCATTGGGGAAATAAAAAAAATTTGGGAAAGAAAAATCTTTAAAAAAATTTAAGCTAATCTTTAATAATTAGACAAAAAGTTTAATGGCCTCAGAGTGACGTTTAATAAAACCCACCGTTACGGCGCTAAAAGCCAAATGGTCTAAACCCAAAAAAAATCCCCAATGAAATTTTCCAATGTATTATTAAATTTAAATATTACTTAGTAAAAAAATTGTGTGCCTTCAGGGAGGCGTGTATGGCAAAATTTTAAACACGTAAGGGGTTTTATAAAAGTACTTTTGGAACAAAACCCAAAAATTTTCCCAAATTAAAAAATTGTACAGGGTGCCGTTCTAAACTTTAAATCAAATTCAAAAATTTGGGTCAGATTCTTATTCTAATTAAAATACGTTGAGGGCCTTCTGGATAAAATAAACCCTAATAAAAAACAATTGCAATAAAATTTGTACAAAAACCCTGTAAACTTAATAAACTAACTCAAAAATTTCCCCTCAAGGTCATGTTTAAATTAAATCCCCTTTGGGGGGGCTTGAAAAATGACTCTGAGATAACCAAAAATCCCTAAAAATTTTAACAAATGCTTGTAAGCTTAAATTTTTTAAAATAAAAATTTTCCCTCAAGGGGTCCATGGAAAATTTAAACTGAAGTTGGGATTCGTTAACAAAGGAAACTAAACCAACAAGTGAAAGAAAATTTGTCACTTGGCGTATGCTAAACTTTTTACCTACGTCAAAAGGTTAGCTCAATTTAATCGTTAAATTAAAGGAACCCTTAAACCTTATCGTTATAAGACCCTAATTAAATGAAGTTCCAATTTAAATTTAGTTACGGTCCTTAGCAACTAAATAAAAAACGTCAAAAAATTTTCCCCGTCAAAAGACTCTTTCGTCTTTTAATCACGGGAAGGCGTTTTGTATAAATCCTCTGAGGATAACCCAAAATTCCCCAATAAAATTTGAAAAGGGTTGTTTGTTACTTTTCCCAAATTCAAAGGGTAGTGCCCTTAGGGTCCATGTTCAAATTTAATCCCGATTGGCGAGCCTTTTCTTAACCCCCTCCCCCCCTTTAAACCAATTCCGAAATGGGAAATTTACCACATTGTATGCTGATTTAATTACTAACGTTAAAAGGGGTTGTGCCCAAAGGGGCCAATCTTAAAATTTAAATGCCCTTGGGACGGCGTTTCTGTAATATCAGACAAACCAAAAAAGTGACCCTGAAAATTTTAAAGGCCCCCTTTATGTAAAATTATTATAAAGGGTTCAAAAATTTTCCCCCTAGCAATTTAATTTTGTTATCAATATTAATTTTTTGGGAAACCTAATACTTTTATTTAAACCTCCAGGGTTGAATTAAAGCAAATTTTGAAAATTGTCTTTTAAAAGTAATATGGGGTTAAAAAGTGTCAAAAATCTTAAATAATAACAAAAAATATATTTACTCGTTCATTTTTTTAGGGAATTTTAAAATTTTACCTTTTACAGCGGGGAAACAAGTTGAGTCATACCAATTAAACAAAATTATACAATTTCTTTAAAAAGGTTGGGAAAATATTTTGGATTTAAAAATTTCCATAAGAAATTTAAATAAAATACCCTATAGTATATTTTTGGGGATAATGTTCAAAGTAAAAAACTAATTTTAAGAGTACACAAATTGTTCAAAAAGGGAAGTTTAGAAATGTGTTTTATCCTTTCCGGTATTTTGGCATAATTTTTAAATTCCTTATATTTTGGAAAAAGCATTAAAAAAACCATAATTCGGAAAAATTAAATTTTATTAATTTTAATTTCCAACGATTATTTTGAAAATTGGCCCAAAAGAGAAAATTCTTCATAATTTATGAAAAGCTCTTTGTCTCTCCTTTGGTATTGGATGGTAAGAGATTTTTGAAGTACAATAGGTTAACGACATTTCCCAAATTTTAAATCATTAAAAGGGAAGGTTTTTCTTTAGTCCATTCAAAGTATATAAAAACCAACATTAAGGAGCCAATCCTTCCAAATCATCCTATGACAATTTTTTTCTTCCCCCCCCCCTTTCCCCCAAAAATTAATCTTGTTTTACTTTCCAAAATTCCAAATTTTGGAAAAAAATCCTAGATTAAGGAAATTTAGGGTTTCCAGCTACCCTGCTAATTTGCTGAAAAGAATTAAATATGTATCTCAGATATAAAAATTTTTTAAATATTCTGAAACCCTTATTAATTTTATTAAAATGAAAGGGATTTATTCAACAAATTTTGAACCTTAGCTATTTTTAAAATTTTGTAATTAAAAAAATTTTAGTTGGTTGAAAGTTTAAAACCTTTAAAAACATTCCCAATTGTTTTGCTTTGGGCGGAAAGGATTTCCCAAAGCACATTTATTTCAAGTTTTAATAGGAATTAAATCTTAAATATTCAAAATTTAAATTTTAAAACAATTTTGTTGCTTGACTTATTTATATTTTTTTAAAATTTTTGACATCTTGTTATGTCTTCGCCAATTTACAAACTTAACCCTTAAATTTCTTTTTAAAATTTTTGTCAATTAAAAAACACTTTTTAAGAATTTTTAAAAAAATTCCTCATCACAAAAATATTGTTTGTTAAATTTTCCAAACAAAAATTGAATTTTGGGGTTCGCGATTCCCCTTTCCCCAACAGTTTATAAAAAGTTTCAAAATGCAATTTTAGTCTGCTCATTTTGGTGTTTGATTAACTTTTCTTTATATTTTTTTTTGTTTAAACCAAAAAATGGCTTTGGAAAAACTATTTGATTCCACTTTTGCCTTAGTTAAACTCATTCTAAGAGAAAAATTAAAATTATATTTTTACTGAAGTAAGGTTGAAAACAAAATTTTGGGGGCTTTTCAGGACTAAAAAATTTTTTTAAGTAAATATTATAAGACTTTCAAAAAATTTTTTAGTATTTTATAATTATTAAAATATTTCCATAAATTTTTAAAAACATTTAAAAAACTAAACAAATTTAAAATAAATAAACATGAACTTGAGTAAAGAAATTTCCTCAAACATTATATTAAAAATTTATTATTTTAAACGAAAAAATTCATTTGGAAAAAAAAAACAATTAACGCATTAAAAATTTAAGTTGATGCCTTTGCTCGAAATTGATTTAAAGAATTAAAACTTTTTTAACAAACCAAAATATTATTTTTTTTTAATCTCCATTTTTAAAAAAATTTTATTTCTAAAATTGAACTTTTTTTACCATGAAAGATTAGTTTGAAAAAGGGAAAAATGTAATTAAAAGGATAGTTTTTTAATTAAAAACGTTTCCCAAAAACATCAATTTGGATTTATCCGAACCTGTGTGGGCTCCCCAAGAACCAGTGTTATCCCAAGTATTCTATAATCCTTGGAATTGAAATGATTCGATTTCTTCAACATTTTAAACTTTATCGCTGTTTTCCCAAAAAACCTTTCAAATTTTATTTTGGTTTTAATTTTCCTGGGAAATTTAAATCTTTCCCAGCTTTCACTCCCTAAAAATTTTTGTGAAGTAAAAATTTTTCATAGTGTAAAACCGAATTTATATTTCAAAATCCTTTTTAAAAACCTTAAAAAATTTTGGTTTAGGTTTACTTTTCCTAAACAAGATTAATAATGAATTTAGTTCGATTTTTTTTTCTTCCCCCCCACATAAGTAGAACAAAGAATTTTAAAGTAATACTCATTCGAATTTTTTAATAACCAGCCGTTATAGTTTAATTTTGAGAAATTTTTAATGGTTCATTGGAAAATTTTGATTAAAGAAGGGGAAAATTACCAAATAAAATTGAGGAGAGGAAATAATAAAAAATTTTTTTTCCCCAGGATTTTTAAATTTTAAAATTAAAAATTTGGGGCCCAAATCAGATCGGGAAAAAGGGTTTTTAAGAATGGTATAAAGTCCACAGTACATGGATGATAAACTTTAGGGGAAATACACCAAATAAAGTATAAAAAATTTTAAACTTTAATTTAATAATGGAAAAATTGCTGGTTAAAACAATTATTAACTCATTAACAAATTAATTAAAATTGTTAACTTGTCAAGTGGAAAAATAAATCCAGTTCCACATAGTACATATAAAATTTAACTTAGCAGCCATCGTAAAACCGTTTAAGGACCTTCTAAATACCCAAAAATTTAACTTCGATTGGAAAAGATCAAGATTTTTAGAATTTTTTGTAGCCGATTATCCTTACCACAGGTCATAGGGGAGAAATGTTCCGTGGTAATAACTAGGGATGGGAAAATTTTTATATCCAACAACTAATTTCAGATTGGATGAATTTTGGTACACTCAACTAAGACTGTTTTGGCCTGGCACGAACTCCCAGTTACTTCAATTTCATAGAATTCGGTGGAAAGGGTTTAAAATAGGCTTTCCAAACTCAGGGAACCCCTTTATGCGTTCCCCTCCCAAAGGGAATTTGGATGGGAATTTTTAACAAATTTTCTTCAAATTGGAGGTGACTGTCAGCTGAAAACGTTTATGTAGTGGATTATTTTCTAGTTAAAAAAACGTTTTTTGAAATTTGTCAAAACTGGCATTTGGGACCGGGTTTAAAACTTTTAGTTTTAGTTAAATTAGTCCGGTTGAAACAGAATTTAGGTACCTTATTAATCAACATTTTAAACCTTGAATGTGAGGTGCAAAAGGAATTGGGTTTTACTTTATTTCCAAAATTTGTTTTATAAATCGGGAAAAGGAAATTATATGGTAAGTTTTTTATTGTTTAGAAATTCCGTTGAATGTTCAAAATTAAAATATAAGTTGGGAAGGAATTTTAAATAATCCTTTACGAACCCCGTGATTGTTTAATGAAATTTTGTAAGAATTAGTGGGGAGCAAAGCCATTAGTTTAACGTAATTTTACAATTTGGTCTTTCCCAAAGTCCTTTTAAAAGGAGAGAAAATTTCCCTCCCGAAGGGAATTTAAGGACTGGATTATTCCCCCTTGACTTCAAATTAAAAACATTTCCCTGTAAACGAAATTTATACCTGATTTCCACCCCAATTTAGATTTTATAAACATTCTTTTTTTCACAAAAGGGAATTGTCCGGGGATTATAAAACTTATTAGATTGATGAAATTTTTGTGATAAAGGTTTAGGTTGGATTATCCAAATATTAATTATAACTTGCATCAAAAAACAAATTTTTGGGTACCGGATTATAAACTACTAAAATTTGATTAAAATTTTTCCTAGAAAAGGAGTTTAAGTACTTGGCGAACCCCCACGTGACTCAGATTGGGGATGAAAATTGTCCTCAGAACAATTAAAGTATGGCGATTACCAAAGTGTTCAATTGGATGCCATTTCGTAAATTTACAAAAATTTTACGGGCGTTACACAACGTGCTAGTTTGGGAATAAAATTTCAGGTGAGCCAAAAAGGTTAACCCTTATTATCAAAAAAGTCTTAATTTGGATAATATCATTTTTTTAAAAATTTGGACTGGTAGATTCCACATGTCGTCTGATTGATAATACGGCAGGGCTCCAAAAGGTTTTAAACCTGTAATTTTCCCAATTTTTCATTTTATGAATAAACCTTGCAAAGTTTAAATACCTTGGATGTATCCAAACTCCTGAGGATGAAAGTGAAGGTAAAAAATAGGTAAGGCATATAAAATAACATGTCTATGTTATAATAGTGTAAACTGGAAACTGGAATTTGGTATTGCATTCACACATTGGGTAAGACCGGTATGTTTTTATAGTTTATCAGTAGTAGGGGCACAAAAGGTTTTAAATGTTATCTTGTTTTAACTGTTTTGGGAAGATTTTTTTTTGACTTTTTTACATTCCGTTAAATTCATATTTGTATTAAATTTCTTTCATTAATGTAAAATTTAAGGAGGCAAATTTTAAAAATTCTTATTTAAATAATCGTTATTATCACATTGAAATTAATTTTAAGCCACGGTTTCCATAGATTTACAAAAATTTTATTATTCATTTTTTTCATTCCACAATTAAAGTGTTTTATAAATCATTCAAATGTTAAAATAAAATCCAATTTAATGGAAAAGATTTAATAAGATTTTAATACTATTTTGTAAAATTTGGGTTTGGGTTGATTGAATTTTTTAAAATTTATCATTTCCCAAAACTATTTTTAAAACAAAATTAATTTATTAAATATCCAATTTATGGTAAATTTCAAAGTTTTTAATTATTTTGTGTGTCAGACACCTTACGGCATAGAATCAGAGTGATAGTTTTAAAATTTTTAAATCAGTTAGGGCCACAATAAAGGTGTTAAAACATTAAATGTTCTATTTAAAATAGTCCATTTTAACGGTACTAAAAAAATTTTTTTAAACTTTGATTGTAAAAATACGATAAACGGGGATTAATATTAAATTTGATAAAGTTTAACCCAAAAAAATGAAACATTAAAATTTTTTTTAATGTCCATACTGATAAACTAACAGAGTTAAACTTAAATTTCAAACAATTTAGATGAAAAAAGTGTTTTATTTACCCAGTATATGCCACTAATTTACCTTAATTTTCATTTAAATGGTCCATTTTTAACATAAAGAGTTTTTAATACTTTACCTGTTAAACTTAAAGATCAATGATAGTATTAAATTTACTAATTTAAGCCACTTTTTAGCGGAAACAAAATCTTTTAAAGTCATTAGAAAACTATCAAATTTTTATTATTTATGTGTCAGACCACCTTAAGCCTAGCCCGGTTTTTTGGGGATCTTATCAAAAGAAAAAAAGGTGATAAAATTAAATGTTTTTAAATTATTCCTTTACTAAACTTGGACTTTCAAACCACATTTTTCCTCCTATTTTTTGTAAAAATTACGTTAAACTTTGCCTCATTGTAATTTTTGATAAAATTTATTTTATTAAAATTAGGGATGGGTTAATAAATTAATATTTAATTTTTATAATATAAAAAAGAATTTAAATTTTCCCAAAATAAAAAAATTTTTAGTGAAAAAATTTTTTTACATTTAACCAATCATTAACTTAAAAGCACCTTTATCTTTCCATTGAAAGCGGTCTATTTTTCCAAAAATTTAATATGTCCTTTGTTCTTCTTTTATATAACTTTTTTTACGCATTTAAACAGGTCAATTATTTTTAGCTAATTTAATTTTACCATGGGAATTTGTTAATTTTAGAAACAGCCTATTTTTATTTACCTGCGGAAACAAAATTATTTTTTAAAATCTTTTTTAGACCGTTCCCTATGCCCGTTTGCCTCTTTTCGGAATCTTACCCGAATAAAAAAATCGATACATAAAGAAATATTACTTATAAAAAAGGTGAGTACAGAGAAGGCCCAAATACCTCCCATTTTTAATCAAATCATTTTTTAAAAAAACCCGATCGGGTTGAATTTTAGATTACTATTCCCCGGGGTTAAAGAAAGTGTAATACTACAAAATTAGAAATATAAAATTTTTATTAGCCCGACAATAATTAAGTCAAAGATTTAATCTTACATTAAGGATTTAATTTTAATTTAAATCCATTTGAATATTTTTTTATAATAACGGTTCATTATTATAAAATACGTGGTCCAAATTTTCTTTATATGGTTGTATTATCGTACGTCCATTATTTCAAACGTTTTGATCACCATACGGGTTTAAAAAATTAATTTTGAGTTATTTGCCCTTTATTTTGACCCGGTATCAAAAGTTAAATTTAATCCCCAAATTTGACGGTTAACTGGAATCGAGTGTTTTTATATAACATATCTGAAATTTTAAAATTCAAAAATCAGTTTTACTAGAATTTATGTGTATAGGTTTGCAGTTTAGAAAAGACAGCTCCTGGGGACCTTAGCTTTAATAATTTTAAATGTTTTTCAAAAGGGTTATGGGATACCCGAGATTCAGGTTAATACTAACCTTTAAAATTCTTAGAAGTAATTAATTTTTTATTAAACCAAAAGGTTTAAAAAAATTTCAATAAGGTATGTGAAAATAACTTTAAAGTTTTATCATTGAATAAATTGAAATATAATTAAAAGGTTACTTAAAAATTACTGGTTAAATTAAAAATTTATAATGTAAGCTTTTAAGGGTTTCCAAAGTAACCGAAATATTGTTTTTTTTAAACCAGGCTGTTTGCCAAAAATATAAATAATAGGCCAATTCTCCAGTTACAAAATTTAATATTTAAAACAATAATTCCCTTCTACAAACAACGGGTTTTACGATTATATGATTAGTTTTTTTAAAAATTTTCGAGGATATTAAAAGGGTTCAGGTTACGAACAAGCTCTGTAAGTTTTTTTGGGGAACTTGGTTTTATAAGAAGTTAATTCTTTTCAGCAGCGCAAGGCTTCATTAATTTAAATGGCCCCCCAGGCCACCCCATGCTTTGGGTTATTTGGGTTCGGGCATAAGGTCTGTAGCCCTTTCATTGGAAATTTTTAAATTTAAAATTTAAAAGGGTTTCTTTAAAGAATCTTAAGGTATTAAAATACGAATAGGTTTAAAACCCTTAAGGAATAAAATTTTATGAATGGATTAAAGTTTCAAACTTAAAGTTTTCAAATTATTACTGGATTTTTGGTTAAAGGGTAAAAGTAACTTATGGAATGAAAACCCGTTTAACGAAAAATTTAAGATAGGCTCTACTCCACACCACATTTTTACTTTGTATTTAAAGAAAAAAAATAAAAGTTTCCCCTCATATAAGCCTCAAAAAATTGTCATAAGTTAATTTAACATATTTTTTTAAGAAAATTCTTCTCAATGCTATTGTTTTTCCGCTTTTCTTTTGGAAAACTTTTTTTTAGACGCTTTATCTGTAAAGTATCCTGGGAAGAAAGGCTTTTTTATGTTGGTTTCTAATGTACTCTAAAATCGCTTCAAAAGTAGAGGGATATCATCCAGACTAAAATTAGAAGCATCAGGTTTAAAAATCACTGAATGACTTCTAGTATGTACTTCATTCCATACTTTGCGGGGTTTTCTTCTCGTTCTTAAAGAAGAACCATGAACAAAACTATTATGTTTCCAATTGTGCAATAAATTTCAATATAAACTGGAAAATGTTGCAAAACATAATTTTCGTTTGGACTTCCCAAGTTTGAAAATTGTATTAAACAAAAGTGGTCAATTCGGTACATTCCGATTTCAGAATACTGTTACATAGGTTTAAAAGTAGCCTTGTAGTGGACCTTTCTCTGGCAATTGTTACGTCATACAGTATGATATAGGTACCATCTGCAACTGACCATGTGTACTTGCAACAACGA